>NW_026783608.1:300000-548674 GCF_949774975.1 Lagenorhynchus albirostris | reverse complement strand
TGCTCCCCCTAAAGCGTTGTCGGACCCTCACCTGGACCCTAAACCGTCCCCATCCCCTAACACTAACCCTAGCCCGAACCCTAACCCTAACCCTTCCCCGAAGCCTGACCCTCACCCGTCCCCTAATCGTAACCCGTAGGCTCACACTAACCCGCGGCCTCACACGCACGCTCCCCCTAAAGCTTTGTCGGACCCTCACCTGGACCCTAAACCGTCCCCGTCCCCTAACCCTAACCCTAGCCCGAATCTAACCCTAAACCTCCCCGAAGCCTGACCCTCACCCGTCCCCTAATCCTAACCCGTACGCTCACACTAACCCGCGCCCTCACACGCACGCTACCCCTAAAGCGTTGTCGGACCCTCACCTGGACCCTAAACCGTCCCCATCCCCTAACCCTAACCCTAGCCCGAACCCTAACCCTAACCCTTCCCCGAAGCCTGACCCTCACCCGTTCTCTAATCGTAACCCATAGGCTCACACTAACCCACGCCCTCACACGCACGCTCCCCCTAAAGCATTGTCGGACCCTCACCTGGACCCTAAACCGTCCCCGTCCCCTAACCCTAACCCTAGCCCGAACCCTAACCCTAACACTTCCCCGAAGCCTGACCCTCACCCGTCACCTAATCCTAACCCGTAGGCTCACACTAACCCACGCCCTCACACGCACGCTCCCCCTAAAGCGTTGTCGGACCCTCACCTGGACCCTAAACCGTCCCCGTCCCCTAACCCTAACCCTAGCCCGAACCCTAATCCTAAGCATTCCCCGAAGCCTGACGCTCACCCGTCCCCTAATCCTAACCCGTACGCTAACACTAACCCGCGGCCTCACACGCACGCTCCCCCTAAAGCGTTGTCGGACCCTCACCTGGACCCTAAACCGTCCCCGTCCCATAACCCTATCCCTGGCCCGAACCCTAACACTAACGCTTCCCCGAAGCCTGACCCTCACCCGTCCCCTAATCCTAACCCGTACGCTAACACTAACCTGTGCCCTCACACGCACGCTCCCCCTAAAGCGTTGTCGGACCCTCACCTGGACCCTAAACCGTCCCCGTCCCCTAACCCTAACCTTAGCCCGAAGCCTAACCCTAACCCTTCCCCGAAGCCTGACCCTCACCCGTCCCCTAATCCTAACCCGTACGCTCACACTAACCTGCGCCCTCACACGCACACTCCCCCTAAAGCGTTGTCAGACCCTCACCTGGACCCTAAACCGTCCCCGTCCCCTAACCCTAACCCTAGCCCGAACCCTAACCCTAACCCTTCCCCGAAGCCTGAACCTCACCCGTCCCCTAATCCTAACCCGTAGGCTCACACTAACCCGCGCCCTCACACGCACGCTCCCCCTAAAGCGTTGTAGGACCCTCACCTGGACCCTAAACCGTCCCCGTCCCCTAACCCTAACCCTAGCCTGAACCCTAACCCTAACCCTTCCCCGAAGCCTGACCCTCACCCGTCCCCTAATCCTAAACCGTAGGCTCACACTAACCCGCGCCCTCACACGCACGCTCCCCCTAAAGCGTTGTCGGACCCTCACCTGGACCCTAAACCGTCCCCGTCCCCTAACCCTAACCCTAGCCCGAACCCTAACCCTAACCCTTCCCCGAAGCCTGACACTCACCCGTCCCCTAATCCTAACCCGTAGGCTCACACTAACCCACGCCCTCACACGCACGCTCCCCCTAAAGCGTTGTCGGACCCTCACCTGGACCCTAAACCGTCCCCGTCCCCTAACCCTAACCCTAGCCCGAACCCTAATCCTAAGCCTTCCCCGAAGCCTGACCCTCACCCGTCCCCTAATCCTAACCCGTACGCTAACACTAACCCACGCCCTCACACGCACGCTCCACCTAAAGCGTTGTCGTACCCTCACCTGGACCCTAAACCGTCCCCATCCCCTAACACTAACCCTAGCCCGAACCCTAACCCTAACCCTTCCCCGAAGCCTGACCCTCACCCGTCCCCTAATCGTAACCCGTAGGCTCACACTAACCCACGCCCTCACACGCACGCTCCCCCTAAATCGTTGTCGGACCCTCACCTGGACCCTAAACCGTCCCCGTCCCCTAACTCTAACCCTAGCCCGAACCCTAACCCTAACACTTCCCCGAAGCCTGACCCTCACCCGTCCCCTAATCCTAACCCGTACGCTAACACTAACCCGCGGCCTCACACGCACACTCCCCCTAAAGCGTTGTCGGACCCTCACCTGGACCCTAAACCGTCCCCGTCCCCTAACCCTAACCCTAGCCTGAATCTAACCCTAAACCTTCCCCGAAGCCTGACCCTCACCCGTCCCGTAATCCTAACCCGTACGCTCACACTAACCCGCGCCCTCACACGCACGCTCCCCCTAAAGCGTTGTCGGACCCTCACCTGGACCCTAAACCGTCCCCGTCCCCTAACCCTAACCCTAGCCTGAACCCTAACCCTAACCCTTCCCCGAAGCCTGACCCTCACCCGTCCGCTAATCCTAACCCGTAGGCTCACACTAACCCGCGCCCTCACACGCACGCTCCCCCTAAAGCGTTGTCGGACCCTCACCTGGACCCTAAACCGTCCCCGTCCCCTAACCCTAACCCTAGCCCGAACCCTAACCCTAACCCTTCCCCGAAGCCTGACCCTCACCCGTCCCCTAATCCTAACCCGTAGGCTCACACTAACCCACGCCCTCACACGCACGCTCCCCCTAAAGCGTTGTCGGACCCTCACCTGGACCCTAAACCGTCCCCGTCCTCTAACCATAACCCGAAGCCTAACCCTAACACTTCCCCGAAGCCTGACCCTCACCCGTCCCCTAATCCTAACCCGTACGCTAACACTAACCCACGCCCTAACACGCACACTCCCCCTAAAGCGTTGTCGGACCCTCACCTGGACCCTAAACCGTCCCCGTCCCCTTACTCTAACCCTAGCCCGAACCCTAACCCTAACACTTCCCCGAAGCCTGACCCTCACCCGTCCCCTAATCCTAACCCGTACGCTAGCACTAACCCGCGCCCTCACACGCACGCTCCCCCTAAAGCGTTTTCGGACCCTCACCTGGACCCTAAACAGTTCCCGTTCCCTAACCCTAACCCTAGCCCGAACCCTAACCCTAACACTTCCCCGAAGCCTGACCCTCACCCGTCCCCTAATCCTAACCCGTACGCTAACACTAACCCGCGCCCTCACACGCACGCTCCCCCTAAAGCGTTGTCGGACCCTCACCTGGACCCTAAACTGTCCCCGTCCCCTAACCCTAACCCTAGCCCGAACCCTAACCCTAACCTTTCCCCGAAGCCTGACCCTGACGTGTTCTCTAATCCTAACCCATAGTCTCACACTAACCCGCGCCCTCACACGCACGCTCCCCCTAAAGCGTTGTCGGACCGTCACCTGGACCGTAAACCGTCCCCGTCCCCTAACCCTAACCCTAGCCCTAACCCTAAACCTAACCCTTCTGCGAAGCCTGACCCTCACCCGTCCCCTAATCCTAACCCGTACGCTAACACTAACCCGCACCCTCACACGCACGCTCCCACTAAAGCTTTGTCGGACCCTCACCTTGACCCTAAACCGTCCCCGTCCCCTAAACCTATCCCTAGCCCGAACCCTAACCCTAACCCTTCCCCGAAGCCTGACCCTCACCCGTCCGCTAATCCTAACCCGTAGGGTCACACTAACCCGCGCCCTCACACGCAGGCTCCCCCTAAAGCGTTGTCGGACCCTCACCTGGACCCTAAACCGTCCCCGTCCCCTAACCCTAACCCTAGCCCGAACCATAACCCTAACCCTTCCCCGAAGCCTGACCCTCGCCCGTCCCCTAATCCTAACCCGTAGGCTCACACTAACCCGCGCCCTCACACTCAGGCCCCCCCTAAAGCGTTGTAGGACCCTCACCTGGACCCTAAACCGTCCCCGTCCCCTAACCCTAACCCTAGCCTGAACCCTAACCCTAACCCTTCCCCGAAGCCTGACCCTCATCCGTCCCCTAATCCTAACCCGTAGGCTCACACTAACCGGCGCCCTCACACGCACGCTCCCCCTAAAGCGTTGTCGGACCCTCACCTGGACCCTAAACCGTCCCCGTCCCCTAACCCTAACCCTAGCCCGAACCCTAACCCTAACCCTTCTCCGAAGCCTGACCCTCACCCGTCCCCTAATCCTAACCCGTAGGCTCACACTAACCCACGCCCTCACACGCACGCTCCCCCTAAAGCGTTGTCGGACCCTCACCTGGACCCTAAACCGTCCCCGTCCCCTAACCCTAACCCTAGCCCGAACCCTAATCCTAACACTTCCCCGAAGTCTGACCCTCACCCATCCCCTAATCCTAAACCGTACGCTAACTCTAACAAGCGCCCTCACACGTACGCTCCCCCTAAAGTGTTGTCGTACACTCACCTGGACCGTAAACTGTCCCCATACCCTATCCCTAATCCTAGCCCGAACCCTAAACCTAACCCTTCCCCGAAGCCTGACCCTCACCCGTCCCCTAATCCTAACCCGTACGCAGACACTAACCCGCGCCCTCACACGTACGCTCCCCGTAAACCGTTGTCGCCCCTCACCTGAACCCTAAACCGTCCCCGTTCCCTAACCCTAACCCTAACCCTAGCCCGAACCCTAACACTAACCCTTCCCCGAAGCCTGACCCTCACACGTCCCGTAATCCTAACCCGTACGCTAACACTAACTCGCGCCCTCACAGGTACGCTCCCCCTAAAGCGTTTTCGTACCCTCACCTGGACCCTAAACCGTCCCCGTCCCCTAACCCTAACCGTAGCCTGAACCCTAACCCTAACACTTCCCCGAAGACTGACCCTCACCCGTCCCCTAATCCTAACCCGAACACTAACACTAACCCGTGCCCTCACACGTACACTACCCGTAAATCGTTGTCGTTCCCTCACCTGGACCCTAAACCGTCTCCGTCCCCTAACCCTAACCCTAGTCCGAACCCTAACCCTATCCCTTCCCTGAAGCCTGACCCTCACCCGTCCCCTAATCCTAACCCGTACGCTAACACTAGCCCGCGCCCTAACACGTACGCTCCCCTAAAGGGTGGTCGTACCCTCACCTGGACCCTAAACCGTCCCCGTCCCCTAACCCAAACCGTAGCCCGAAACCTATCCCTAATCCTTCCCCGAAGCCTGACCCTCACCCGTCTCCTAATCCTAACCCGTACGCTAACACTAGCCCGTGCCCTAACACGTACTCTCCCCCTAAAGCGTTGGCGTACCCTCACATGGACCCTAAACCGTCCCCGTCCCCTCACCCAACCCTAGCCTGAACCCTAACCCTAACCCTTCCCCGAAGCCTGACCCTCACCCGTCCCCTAATCCTAACCCGTACTCTAACACTAACCCGTGCCCTCACACGTACACTATCCGTAAAGCGTTTTCGTTCCCTCACCTGGACCCTAAACCGTCCCCGTCCCCTAACCCTAAGCCTAGACCGAACCCTAACCCTAACCCTTCCCCGAAGCCTGACCCTCACGCGTCCCATAATCCTAACCCGTACGCTAACACTAACCAGCCCCCACACACGTACGCTCCCCCTGAAGCGTTGTCGTACCCTCACCTAGACCCTAAACTGTCCCCGTCCCCTAACCCTAACCCTAGCCCGAACCCTAAGCCTAAACCTTGCCGAAGCCTGACCCTCACCCGTCCCCTAATCCTACCCCGTACGCTAACACTAACCCACACCTTCACACGTATGCTCCCCCTGAATCGTTCTCATACCCTCACCTGGACCCTAAACCGTCACCGTACCCTAACCATAACCCTAGCCCGAATCCTAAACCTAACCCTTCCCCGAAGCCTAAACCTCACCCGTACGCTAACACTAACCCGCACCCTCACACGTACGCTCCCCTTAAAACGTTGTCGTAAACTCACATGGACCCTAAAGCGTCCCCGTCGCCTAACCCTAACCCTAGCACGAACCCTAAGCCTAACACTTCCCCGAAGCCTGACCCTCACCCGTCCCCTAATCCTAACCCGTAGGCTAACACAAATCCGCGCCCTCAATCGTATGCTCCCCCTAAAGCGTTGTCGTACCCTCACTGGACCCTAAACCGTCCCCGTCCCCTAACCCCAACCCTATCCCGAACCCTAAACCTAACCATTCCCCAAAGCCTGACCCTCACAAGTCCCCTAATCCTAACCCATACCCTAACACTAAGCCGCGCCCTCACATGCATGCTCCCCGTAAAGCGCTGTCGTACCCTCTCCTGGACCCTAAACCGAGCCCATCCCCTAACCGTAACCCTAGCCCGAATCCTAACCCTAAGGCTTCCCCGAAACCTGACCCTCACCCGTCCCTAATCCTAACCCGTACGCTAACACTAACCCAGGCCCTCACACGCACGCTCCCCCTAAAGCGTTGTCGGACCCTTACCTGGACCCTAAACCGTGCCCGTCCCCTAATCCTAACCCTAGTCCGAACCCTAACCCTAACACTTCCTCGAAGCCTGACCCTCACCCGTCCCCTAATCCTAACCCGTAGGCTCACACTAACCCGCACCCTCACTCGCACGCTCCCCCTAAAGCATTGTCGTAACCTCACCTGGACCCTAAACCGTCCCCGTCCCCTAATCGTAACACTTCCCAGTAGCCTGACCCTCACCAGTCCCCTAATCCTAACCCGTACGCTAACACTAACCCGTGCCCTCACACGTACGCTCACCCTAAACCATTGTCAAGCCCTCACCTGGACCCTAAACCTTCCCCGTCCCCTAACCCTAACCCTAGCCCGAACCCTAACCCTCACCCTTCCCCGAAGCCTTACCCTCACCCGTCCCCTAATCCTAACCCGTATGCTAACACTAACCCGTGCCCTCACACGTACGCTCACCCTAAACCGTTGTCGTACCCTAACCTGTCCCCTAAACCGTCCCCGTCCCCTAACCCTAACCCTAACCCGAAGCCTTACCCTAACCCGTCCCCTAATCCTAACCCGTACGCTAACACTAACCCGTGCCCTCACACGTACACTCACCCTAAACCATTGTCGTACCCTCACCTGTCCCCTAAACCGTCCCGATCCCCTAACCCTAACCTTAACCCTAACCCTAACCCTTACCCGATGCCTTACCCTAACTCGTCCCCTAATCCTAACCCGTACGCTAAGACTAACCCGTGCCCTCACACTTACGTCACCCTAAACCTTTGTCGTACCCTAACCTGTCCCCTAAACCGTCCCCATCCCCTAACCCTAACCCTATCCCTTACCTGAAGCCTTACCCTAACCCGTCCCCTAATCCTAACCCGTATGCTAAGATTAACCCGTGCCCTCACACGTACGCTCACCCTAAACCGTTGTCGTACCCTAACCTGTTCCCTAAACCGTCCCCGTCCCTTAACCCTAACCCTAACCCTAACCCTTACCCGAAGCCTTACCCTAACCCGTCAACTAATCCTGGCCCGTACGCCAACACTAACCCGTACCCTAACACGTACACTCATCCTAAACCATTTTCGCACCCTAACCTGTACCCTAAACTGTCCCTGTCCCCTAACCCTAACCCTAACCCTTACCTGAAGCCTTACCCTAACCCGTCCCCTAATCCTAACCTGTACGCTAACACTAAACCTTACCCTTACATGTACGCTATCCCTAAACCGTTGTCCTGCCCTTACCTGTACCCTAAACCGTCCCCGTTCCCTAACCGTAACCCTAACCCAAAGCATTACCCTAACACTTACCCTAATCCTAAACGGTACACTAACACTTACCTGTACCCTAACACTTTCGCTCACCCTAAACCATTGTCGCATCCTAAACCATACCCGTTCCCTAACCCTAACCTTAACCCTAATCCTAAACCCACTTATAGCAGTATAGCTCAGGAAAATTAAAATAACAAGAAACAACCACCGCAAAGTTTAGGGCTGCTCTGTTTACAAGAGCCTCGACTACGGTACAAATTAAATATCCTTGAAAGAGAGAAATGGATAAAGAAGTTTTCGTACTTACGTACAATGGAATATCACTCAACAATGAAATCAATGGAGTCAGGCTCGTACAAGCATAATGAATGGATTTAGGTACGATGATTCAAAGGAAATAAGTCACACAGAAAAAGAAACTTATCATAAGATATCACTTATAGAGGGAATGTAAACTTGGCTACACATGAACTGAATTACAAAACAGAACAGAGTCTCACATTTAGAAAACAAACTTATGATTTCTTAAGGGGAATGGTGAGTTGGGGTGCTGCGTAAAACCAGAGATTGAAATTAGCACAGATACTATTCCATAAGCCAAATATGTAATAGACAAGATATACTCCTTGCTCAACGAATTAGACTCAACACCATCTATTCACCGCAGAGGAATATATCTGACAATAAGAATATTAAAACATATGTATTTATATGTCTCCGTAAGAGAATCAAGTGTGTGTAGAGCAGTATACACAGCCGTGAAAATCAACTAAACCCCATGATTAAAATAAATTTCAAAAACAAAGACAGTGAAGGAGAGAAAGTTCTTAAATAATTCGTTCAGGGCTTGTGATGAAACTTGGATTTACCACATCTACACCCACAGCTGGGTGAGACATAAGGCAGGACATTTGGGGCTGAGAGGATTGGTGAGGTTCGGTGAGCAAATGCAGACCCTTTGAAGTAATACTGTATGCTACCCATTCCATGGGTCCCAACTCTCCTGGTTTAAGGGATTCTTCCTACAGCTAAAACATGCATGGGAAACCCAGAGGATTGTACACCATGTGATCGGGCAACGTTTCTAAAACGCATCTCATTTTTTGTCCCCTGGTACACGGGTTCGCCATTCCAGACGCTTTACTAAAAATCTCCCCACGTGGAGAGTCAGTGCCTTAAAACTCCTGTTTGGCACAGTTAGCAATTTCTGCGGAGGTTGAACGGGAATAGGGAGAACCAATGAGAGACTAGCTGTAGGTGTTTGGACGGTCACATTTCACTCTCATTTCCCACCAGGAAGAGGAATTAACAAAAGGCTCAGCATGCCGTGATGAAACAAGATTAGGGCCTGAAGCAATCCTGCAGTTCTGCGGCCAGCCCACAAGAAAGCGAGTTGAAGAAAGGACCTCAGGGGCACTGTAATTAATAAACCTGCAGAGTTATAAATGACAGCTATCGTCCAAAAATATATTGAGGTAAGGCTGCGAAGAGGACTTGAAAGCATGGCACAATTGCAGGAAATATATTTCAGGAGGTAGATGGAAACTGCATTTAAAGCATATGAAAAGCGGCAGAACTTCGACAATGATGCACTTGGCCAAAAAGGGCATATGCGTTTTTTTCCTGAATACATGCAGGAAAAAACGCATACGCTCTTTTTGTCCAAATAAGCAAGCCTGCAACGGAGATCTGCACTACAATGAAGTCTCACTTCCCACCGGTCAAAAGGGTCATCTGAAAAAAGTGTAAAAACCAGAAAGGCAGGACAGGCCATGGAGAACAGGGAGCCTTGTTATGCTGATGGGCGGGATGTAAATGGCCAACAGCCACTCTGGAGAAGTGTATGGTGTTTCCTGAAACCTCTAAAAAACAAAGCTACAGAGCCTAGGTTGCTTCCACTTATGGCCCTATAGCTTAGGAAAATTAAAATCAACAAGACACAGCCACCCCAAAGTTTAGGGCTGCTGTGTTTACAAGAACCTCGACTACGGTACAATTTAAATATCCCAGAAAGAGGAAAATGGATAAAGAAGTTGTGGTACTTATGTACAATGGAATATCACTCAGCAATGAAATCAATATCATCAGGCCCGTAGGAGCATAATGAGTGGATTTAGGTACGATGATTCTAAGGAAATAAGTCACACAGATAAAGAAACTTATCATAAGATATCACTTATAGAGGAAATGTAAACTTGGCTACACATGAACTGAATTACAAAACAGAACAGAGTCTCACATTTAGAAAACAAACATGTTTGCTTAAGGGGAAAGGTGAGTTGGGGTGCTGCATAAATCCAGAGATTGAAATTAGCACAGATACCATTCCATAAGCCAAATATGTAATAGACAAGACCTACTCCTTGCTCAACGAAGTGGACTCAACACCCCCTATTCACCGCAGAGGAATATATCTGACTAGTAAGAATCTTAAAATCTATGTATTTATATGTCTCCGTAAGAGAATCAAGTGTGTGTACAGACGCATAAACACAGCAGTGAAAATCAGCTCAACTCCATTATAAAAATAAACTTCAAAAACAAAACAGAAAGACAGTGAAAGAGAGAGAAATTCTTAAATAATTCGTTCAGGCTTGTGAAGAAACCTGGATTTACCACATCTACACCCACAGCTGGGTGAGACATAAGGCTGGACACTTGGGGCTGAGAGAATTGGTGAGGTTCGGTGAGCAAATGCAGACCCTTTGAAGTAATCCTGCATGTTACCCATTCCATGGGTCCCAACTCTCCAGGTTTAAGGGATTCTTCCTACAGCTAAAACATGCGTGGGAAACCCAGAGGATGGTCCACAGTGTGATCGGGCAAGGTTTCTAAAACGCATCTCATTATTCGTCCTCTGGTACTCGGGTTCGCCATTCCAGACGCTTTACTAACAATCTCCCCACTTGGAGAGTCAGTGCTTGTAACCTCCTGTTTGGCACACTCTGCAATTTCTGCGGAGGATGAACGGGAATAGGGAGAACCAATGAGAGACTAGCTGTAGTTGTTTGGACGGGCACATTTCACTCTAATTTCCCACCAAGAAGAAGAATTAACTAAAGACTCAGCGTGCCACGCCGGAACCAGATTAGGGCCTGAAGCAATCCTGCCGTTTTGCGTCCAGCTCGCAAAAAAGCGAGTTGAAAAAAGGAGCTCAGGGTCACTGCAATTCACCAACCTGCAGAGTTATAAAGGACAACTATCGTCCAAAAGTATATTGAGGTAAGGCTGCAAAGAGGACTTGAAAGCAAGGCACAATTGCAGGAAACAGATTTCAGGAGGTAGATTGGAATTGCATTTAAAGCATATGAAAAGCGGCAGATCTTCGGCAACGATGCACTTGGCCAAAAAGGGCGTATGCGTTTTTTCCTGAATATATTCAGGAAAAAACGCATACGCCTTTTTTGGCCAACCAAGCAAGCAGGAAATTCAAATCTGCACTACAAAGAAGTCTCATCCTAACACGTACCCTAACCCTATCCTGCTACCGTACCCTAACCTGTACCTGAGACCATACCCGTTCCCTAACCCTAACCCTCACCCTAAGCTGTACACGAACACTAACCCGTACGCTAACATGTACCCTAACAGTAACACATAGCCATACACTAAACTTTATCCTAACCCTACCCCGTATCCTAACCCTTTCCCTAAACCGTACCATAACCCGTACCCTAATCCTAACCCATCCCCTAACACTAACCCATAACCTAACCCGTACCCTAATCCTAACCCATACACTAACACGTACCCTAACCCTAACCCGTTGTCATACCCTAACCTGTAACCTAATCCGTACCCATTCCCTAACCCTAACCCTAACCCTTACACTATCCCGTACCATAATCCTAACCTGTACACTAACACTAAACCGTACCCTAACACTTACCCTACTCCTAACCCGTGGTCATACCCTAAACTGTACCCCAAACCATACCCGTTCCCTAACCGTAACCCTAAACCTTACCCTAAACCATACCTTAATCCTAACCCATACACTAACACTAAACTGTACCCTAACACGTACCCTAACGCTAACCCTTTGTTGTTCCCTATACTGTACCCTAAACTGTACCCCTTCCTTAACACTAAACCTAACCCTAACCCTTACCCTAACCCGTACCTAACACTAACCCATACACTAAACCTAACCATAACCCTGAACGTAAACCATACCCTAATCCTAACCCATACCCTAACACTAACCCATACCTTAACCCGTACCCTAACACTAAACCATAGCCATACCCTAAACTGTACCCTAACACTAACCCGTACCATAACCCTAACCCTAAACCAAACTCTAAGCCGTACAATAATCCTAACCCATATCCTAACCCTAAACCTTAACCTAAACCCTAATCCTTACCCCTAGCTTAATTTTGTTTTTTTGTATTTAAAAAAATATTTTCTTGGGTTAAAACAAACTAGCAGAACAACAAAATAGGGGGCTTCGCTGGTGGTGCGGTGGTTAGAATCTGCCTGCTAATGCAGGGGACACAGGTTCGAGCCCTGGTCTGGGAGGATCCCACATGCCATGGAGCAACTAGGCCCATAAGCCACAACCAGTGAGCCCTCGCATCTGGAGCCTGTGCTCTGCAACAAGAGAGGCCGCAATAGTGAGAGGCCCGCACACCGAGATGAAGAGTGGCCCCCCACTTGCCACAACTAGAGAAAGCCCTCACACGGAAACTCAGACCCAACACAACAAAAATAAATAAATAAATAATAAACTCCTACCCCCCCAAAAAAAAGAACAACAAAATAAAACAGAAAGTAACCTGAGTGTCCCTCAAAAAGCTAAGTCTGAAATAGTTGGTACTTCTGTTCTATGGACTGTTATGTAGCCTATAAAAAGTGTGAGAGCTAAATCTGTTTTTCTACAGTGAGAAGCATGATATTCCAGATGTATAGAACACCTGGATAAAATGAGAAATTTACACATTATGCTGGTCGTTTCAGTAAATGGGAAAGGATGGCAAGTGGTAAAATATTATCTTTTCCTTTAATTTTTTAAATTTCACTTGTTACAAAGAACTTCAATTATAATTGTACTTTAAAAAAGTAACAATGGAAATTTAAAAGAAAAAATATATATTGTGTGTTCAGTTACGTTTCATAGAATTATGAAATGCTCCACCCTCTGGCCATTACCTGAAAAAGCAGCTTTAAAACTTATGCTAATTGTCGCTTCATATGAACAAGTCCTGCAGGGCTGTAAAGGACACCTGCCTTCATCATGTCTTGCGGGAGGTAAAGGCCAAAGTATTTCAAAATGTGGCACATATTTCAAGAAAACCATTTGAAGAACTAAGCTGTAATAACCGTTTGAAAAATAAAAGGACATGCCTGAAAGCTCAATTTCAAAGGATTATGAGACACATGCAAATCCAACCACACAGAGGTATCAGCTCACACCATTCAGAATAACCATCAGGAAAGAAACTACAAACGATCAATGCTGAAGAGGTTGTGGAGAAATGCGTACCCTTAATTTGAAGTGGGACGTAACCTGGTAAGAATCACTAATGGGAACAGGGTGGAGGTGCCTTTAAAAGGTAAACATTGAGCTACTATATGATCCAGCAGGCCCACTCCTGGGCCTATAACATAAGAAGACATAATTGGAAAGACACAGGCAGGCAAATCTGCACTGCAGCAGTATTACAATAGCCAAGACATGGAAGCAACCAAAAGTCCATCAACAGATGAGTGAACAAAGAGGAACTGTTACATGTAGAGATGGAATATTAGCTCGGGAAAAAAATGAAACAATGCCATTTGCAGCACCATAGATGAGTCTAGAGGTAACCATGCAACTTGTAGTAAGTGAGAAAGTGAAAGACACCTAACGTATATCACTTATAGGTGTTACCTGAAAATTGATAACAATGAAGATATTTCCACAGAGAAAGGCAATCACAGATTCATTGAACAAACTTATGGTTCCCCAAATCGAAAGGTGTGAGGATTGGATACATTACGATATTGGGGTTAACATAGATATAGAAACACATGTGAAATATATAATCACCAAAGACCTACGGAATACCAAGAGAAGACTACTCAACATGTGTCATAACCTACCTGGGAAAAGGTTCCGAAGAAGAATAGATATATGTATGTGTGTGAAAGAACCACATCTTGCACACCTAGAACAAAAAAAAAACATTGTAATCAAATTTGCTGCGATAAAAAATAAAAAATTAAATTAAAAATATGAACAAGAAATAATGAGACATAAACTGAAAGGAATTTTTCCTGGCACATCCCATTCTAATTTTCAACCTAGAACAGGACTTCCATTAAGGCTCTGTTGCCCTGGTAACCAGATTTGGTAAAGGAGAAATGCTGCCGCCTTGTGGCTGTTTCACACAACAGCAGCTTTAAACCAAGAGGTAATGGTCACTTAATATTCAAAATATGTGCAGCACTGTAAAGGACATCGGGCCTCAAAAAATGTCCTGGGGTCGTAATCGACCAGAAAATTCAAAAGACGTCAACATTTCAAGAAGACAATGTCAAGAGGCATATTTTACGCACATTTTGTCTTTTCTTTTTTTTCTCTTTAAAATAAAAGGGAATTGAAAAATGCGCAACATCAGCAATGAATAAAGCCATGCGAATCCAATTACAGAAATGTTCACCTCACAGCCGTCAGAATGTTCTTCAGCAAAAAGTCTACAAAGAATAAATGCTGAAGGAGTTTCAGAGAACTGTGTACCCTCCAGCTGCTGGGGGGATGTAAACTGGTAACAGCCAGTAGTGAGAACATAATGGAGGTGCGTTTAAGGGTAAAAATTGAGCTACCATGTGATCTGGTAGGTCCTTTGATGTGCCTATCACCTGAGCAGAGCAGAATGGAAAAGACACAGGCTGGCAATCCTGCACTGCAGGAATATTTAACATAGCCAAGACTTGGAAGAAACCAAAATGTCCATCAACAGAAAAATGCACAAAGAGGAAGTGGTCCATGTAAACAATGGAATATTAGCCATGGAAAACAATGAAACAGTGCCGTTTGCACCACCATATAAGGACCTAGAGATAATCACTCAAATTAAAGAAAGAAAGTGAAAGACAGATATCCTATGACATCACTTCTAGGTGTTACCTAAAAGTTGATACTCATGAACTTATTTCCAAGAGAAGGAAACGCATGGATTAAGAAAAAAAATTATGTTTAACCAAATGGAAAAGTGTAAGGAATGTGTGAATTAGGATATGAGGGTTAACAGACATGTACTAATACATATGAAATATATAATCACAAATTACCTATGGAATACCAAGAGAGGTCTAGGCAACACTCTGTAATAACCTACACAGTAAAGAATGCAAAGATAAATGACAGATACATTGATATAATGAACCAGATTCTGTACACCTAGGAGAAACAAAATATTTTTATCAAGTTTGCTCTGATAATTAATAAAAATTAAATTTATAAAACAAACAAGAAGTCAGGAGATATAAGCTCTTGGGGATGTGCTCTGGCACATTCCACTCTAATTTGCAGCCTACTAACACGATTTCCAGGAAGGCTCTGCTGCCCAAAAACCCAGAGTTGGAAATGTAGAAATTCTGCTGCCTTGTGGCCATTTTCCGCAAGAGTGGCGTTAAGCCCACAGCTAATGTTCTCTTAACATTCACAAGGACTCAGGCCTGCAAAGGACACCTGCCCTAAACAACTGTGCTGAGGTAGGGAATGGACAATAAAATTCAAAACTGACAAATCTTTCAAGACGATAGTATGAAGAGGTAAGTTTGACTCACTCTCTTGTTTAAAAAAAGGAAAATGGGTGAAAGCTCAACCTCAGGAATTATTAGACTCATGCAAATCTAATGTACAGAAACGTTTCAACTCACACCAGTCGACTGATCATCAGCAAAAGGTCTACAAACAATAAATTCTGAAGGGGTTTTAGAGAACTGTGTACCCTCTAGCTGCTGGTGAGATGTAACGTGGTAAGAGCCAATAATGAGAACAGAAAGGAGCTACGATTAAAAGTAAAAGTTGAGATACCATTCGATGCAGCAGTCACACCACTGGGCCTCTCACCTGAGAAGACCAGAATCGAGAAGACGCGGGCTGCAAAAGCTGCACTGCAGCCTTATTCACAATAGCCAAGACAGTGAAGCCACCAAAATGTCCATCAACAGATGTATGGATGAAGAAGAAGTGGTCCACGTTCACAATAGAATATTAGCCATAGAAAACAATGAAACACTGCTATTTGAGGTGCCATAGATGAGCTTGGAGATAATCACAGAATATGAGGTAAGTCAGAAAGCAAAAGACCTATATCCTATGATATCACTTATAGGCGTTATCTAATAACTAACACAAATGAACATATTTCCACAGAGAAAGACACTCACAGACTTAGAAATTAAGTATGCTTATCTAAAAGGAAAGGTGGGCAGAATGGATAAATTAAGATTAACGTTACCATACGTATACAAATACATATAATAAACATATATCAAAAAGACGGACCATATAGCAAGGGAGGTCTACGGAACACTGTAATATTTTACATGGGAAGAGGATCTGAACATGAATAGACATATATATTGTACAAATGAACCAGATTGTGTACATCTGGACAAACAATATCTAATCATTACCCCGATTAAATAAATTTTAAAAACCAAGATGTAATGAGACATAAACTTATGGGCGTTCCTCCTGGCACATTCCATTCTAACTTAAAACCTAGGACCACGACTTCCAGAAAGGCTCTGCTGCCCTAGTACTCAGATTTGGGAAAGGACAAATGCTGCCTCCTTGTGGCCGTTTCCCACAACAACAGCTTTAAACCCAGTGCTAATGGTCACTAAATATTCACCAAACTTGCAGTTCTGTAATGACATCTGCCCTCCAAAAAAATCCTGGGGTCGAATATCCACCAAAAATTCAAAAGAGGGCAACCTTCCAAGAAGAGAGCTTCAAGAGATATATTGTACTCACACTTGATTTTTAACAGAAAGGAAAAAGGCGTGGAAAATGATGAATTTTAGGAATTTTTAAAGTCATGCAAACCCAAATTACAAAAACCTATCAGGTCACAGCAGTCAGATTGGCCATTAGCAAAAATGCTGCAAACTATAAATGCTGAAGGGATTGTGGAGAAGTTCGTACCCTCGGTTCTAAGGGAGACATGGTAAGAGCCACTAATGAAAACACAATGGAAGTGCTTTGAAAAGGTAAACATTGAGCTACTAGTCAATCAGTCACACCCACTGCTGGGCCTATCACCTGAGAAAATGAGAATCAAAAAGTCATAGGCTGGCAATCTTGCACTCCAGCAATATTTAATATAGCCAACACTTGGAAGCAATGAAAATGTCCCTCAACAGACCTATGCACCAAGAAGTGGTCCATATACACAATGGAATATTACTCCGATAAAAATATAAATTAAATTTAAAAAACAAACAAAAATAAGGAGACATCAGCCTTTGGGGGTTTATCCGGGCACATTCCACTCTAATTTATAACCGAGGAAGACCACTAGCCGGAAGCTCTGTTTCCCTAGTACCAGCATGGGGAACAAAGAAAGGCTGCCACAATCTGGCCGTTACCTGCAAAAGCAGCTTTAAAGCCTGTGCTAATGGTCACTTCATGTGAACAAGTACTGCAGGGCTGTAAATGAAACCTGCCCTCAAAATGTTTTGAGGGAGGTAATGGCCAATAAATTTCAAAATGTAACACATACTTTAGAAACACTTTGAAGAGCTAAGCTGTAATCACAGTTTGAAAAATAAAAAGGACATGCCTTAAAGCTCAATTTCAAAGGATTATGAGTCATATGCAAATTCAACCACAAAGAGGTATCAGCTCACACCAGTCAGAATATCCATCAGCAAGAAAACTACAAACAATAAATGCTGAAGCCATAAAAAGAAACGAAATTGAGCTATTTGTAATGAGGTGGATAGACCTAGAGTCTGTCATACACAGTGAAGTAAGTCAGAAAGAGAGAGACAAATACCGTATGCTAACACATATACCTGGAATTTAAGAAAAAAAAATGTCATGAAGAACCTAGGGGTAAAACAGGAATAAAGACAGAGACCTACTAGAGAATGGACTTGAGGATATGGGGAGGGGGAAGGGTAAGCTGTGACAAAGGGAGAGAGAGGCATGGACATATATATACTACCAAACGTAAGGTAGATAGCTAGTGGGAAGCAGCAGTATGGCACAGGGAGATCAGCTCGGTGCTTTGTGACCGCCTGGAGGGGAGGGAGGGTGGGAGGGAGGGAGATGCAAGAGGGAAGTGATATGGGAACATATGTATATGTATAACTGATTCATTTTGTTGTAAAGCACAAGATAGCACACCATTGTAAAGCAATTATACTTCAATAAAGATGTTAAAAATAAATAAATAAATAAATAAATGCTGAAGGTGTTGTGGAGAAATGCATACCCTCAACTTTAAGTGAGATGTAACCTGGAAAGAGCCACTAATGAGCACAGAATCGTGGTGCATTTAAACGGTAAACCCTGAGATACTATATGATACAGGAGGCCCACTCTTGGGCCTATAACATAAGAAGACAGAATTGGAAAGACACAGGCAGGCAAATGTGCGGTGCAGCAGTATTACAATAGCCAAGACATGGAGGCAACCAGAAAGTCCATCAAGAGGTGAGTGGACAAAGAAGAACTGGTACACGTACAGATGAAATATTATCTAGGGAAAAAAATGAAACAATGCCATTTGCAGCACCGTAGATGATTCTAGAGGTAATCAGGCAAATTGTACTAAGTCAGACAGCAAAAGACACATATCCTATAATATCACTTATAGGTGTTAGCTAAAAATTGATACCAATGAAGATATTTCCACAGAGAAAGGCAATCACAGATTCATTAAACAAAGTTAAGGTTCACCAAATGGAAAGGTGTGAGGACTGGATATATTAGGATATTGGGGTTAACATAGATATAGAAACACATGTGAAATATATAATCATCAAAGACCTACGGAATACCAAGAGAAGACTACTCAACATTGTGTCACAAGCTACATGAGAAAACGATCTGAAGAAGTATAGATACATGTATATGTGTAAAAGAACCACATCTTACACACCTAGAACAAACAAAACATTTTAATCAAATTTGCTCTGATAAAAAATAAAAATTAAAAAAAGAACAAGAAAAAAAAGAGAGAAAAAAGAAAAAAAAAGAACAAGAAGTAATGAGACATACACTTAAGGGACTTTTTGCTGGCACATTGCATTCTAGTTTACAACCAGAACACGACTTCCATTAAAGCTCTGTCATCACTAATAAAGCAGCTTTATAAGCAATGTTGAAGGTAGCTTAAAAGAATTCTCACTAATTATTGACAGTAACAAGAAAACAAACAAAAGTAAAAATCTCACGGCAAAAAGTATACATAGAGTAAGGGTAGTAGATCAAACACTTATTAAACTTCTGTAAAGAATAAAAGACAACAGTAGTACTTTTTTTAAAAGAGAGGGCCCAAATAAATCAGAACTGAAAGAGATGATGTTACAAGAGCCACCACAGAAATACAAAGTATCCTAAGATACACACAGGGTAACTCAGGGCTCAGACTGGACAGAGCCCACTCTCCATTCCCCTGTCCATGACTTACAGGAGCCTCAGGAACTGAGGAGGGGGTCCTTGAGGAGAGGCACAAGATAGAAGATGTTAGGCATTAACATGACTGCATTCATTTTAAACATGCCTGAACTACATTCACATGAGATGATTTTGTCCTGTTTGTACATCAGCACCTCTAGTCGGAACTGCAGATCTTTGGTTTCACCACCTCTATGACAACATTAGCTTCACCTGCTGTGGACCGTCTCCTATAGGATTTCTAGAACCACAAAACATCGAAGCTTCACAGGACGCAGAGTCTGTGCGACTCCACTCAGAGTCTCAACTGCACTCAGAGACTCAGAGTCTCAACAGAGACTCCCCTCTTGGAGGACACACACAAAGTAGTGTGCACATCAGGACCCAGGGGAAGGAGCAGTCACCCCATAGGTGAATGATCATACCTAGCTGCTAGTTTTAGAGGGTCTCCTGCAGAGGTGGGGTGTGGCTGCGGCTCACCATGGGGACAACGACACTGACAGCAGAAGTTCTGGGAAATACTTCTTGGCGTGAACTCTCCCAGAGTCCACCATTAGCCTCACCAAGAGCAAGGTAGGCTCCAGTGCTGGGTCGCCTCAGTCCAAACAACCAACAGGGAGGGAACCCAGCCCCATGCCTCAGCAGACAAGTGGATTAAACTTTTTATTAAACTTTTATTTAATCCACAGACAAGCAGATTAAAGCTCTGCCCACCAGAGCAACACCCAGCTCTACACACCACCAGTCCCTCGCATAAGGAAGCTTGCACAAGCCTCTCAGATAGACTCAATCACTGGAGAGCAGACAGCAGAAGCAAGAAGAACTACAATTCTGCAGCCTGTGGAAGGAAAACCACATTCACAGAAAGATAGAGAAAATGAAAAGGCAGAGGACTTTATACCAGATCAAGGAACAAGATAAATCCTCAGAAAAACAACGAAATGAAGTGGGGATAGGTAACCTTCCAGTAAAAGAATTCAGAATAATGATAGTGAAGATGATCCAAGACCTTAGAAAAATAATGGAGGCAAAGATCGAGAAGATGCAAGAAATGCTTAACAAAGACCTAGAAGAATTAAGGAACAAACACCTAGAAGAATTAAAGAACAAACAAACAGAGATGAACAATACAATAACTGAAATGAAAAATACACTAGAAGGAATCAGTAGCAGAATAACTGTGACAGAAGAACGGATAAGTGACCTGGAAGACAGAAAGGTGGAAATCACTGCCATGGAACAGAATAAAGAAAAAGAATGAAAATAAATGAAGACAACCTAAGAGACTTCTGGGACAACATTAAATGCAACAACATTCGCATTATAGGGGTCCCAGATGGAGAACAGAGAGAGAAGGGACTCGAGAAAATATCTGAAGAGATTATAGTTGAAAACTTCCCTAGCATGGGAAAAGAAATAGCCACCGAAGTCCACGAAGCGCAGAGAGTCCCAGGCAGGATAAACCAAAGGAGAAAAATGCCGAGACACACAGTAATCAAATTGAAAAAATTAAAGACAAAGAAAAATTATTGAAAGCAACAAGGGAAAAATGACAACATACAACGGAACTCCCATAAGGTTAACAGCTGATTTCTCAGCAGAAAATCTACAAGCCAGAAGGGAGTGGCATGATAAATTTAACGTGATGAAAGGGAAGAACCTACCACCAAGAGTACTCCACCCAGCAAGTATCTCATTCAGATTTGATGGAGAAATCAAAAGCTTTACAGACAAGCAAAAGCTAAGAGAATTCAGCACCACGAAACCAGCTCTACAACAAATGCTAAAGGAACTTCTCTAAGTGGGAAACACAAGAGAAGAAAAGGACCCACTAAGACAAACCCATAACAATTAAGAAAATAATAATAGGAACATACATATTGATAATTACCTTAAACATGAATGGATTAAATGCTCCAACCAAATGACACAGGCTCACTGAATGGATACAAAAACAAGATCCATATATATGCTGTCTACAAGAGACCCATTTCAGACCTAGGGACACATACAGACTGAAAGTGAGGGGATGGAAAAATATATTCCATGCAAATGAAAATCAAAAGAAAGCTGGAGTAGCAATACTCATATCAGATAAAATAGATTTTAAAATAAAGAATGTTACAAGAGACAAGGAAAGACACTACATAATGATCAAGGGATCAATCCAAGATATAACAATTATAAATATATATGTACCCAACACAGGAACACCTCAATATATAAGGCAACTGCTAACAGCTATAAAAGAGGAAATCAACAGTAACACAATAATAGCAAGGGACTTTAATACCTCACTTACACCAATGGAGATCATCCAGACAGAAAATTAATAAGGAAACACAAGCTTTAAATGACACAATAGACCAGATAGATTTAATGGATATTTATAGGACATTCCATCCAAAAACAGCAGACTACAAGTTCTTCTCAATGGTACACGGAACATTCTCCGGGATAGATCACATCTTGGGTCACAAATAAAGCCTCAGTAAATTTAAGAAAACTGAAATCATATCAAGCAGCTGTTCCGACCACAATGCTATGAGATTAGAACTCAATTACAGGGAAAATAACGTAAAAAACAAACACATGGAGGCTAAACAATACGTTTCTAAATAACCAAGAGATCACTGAAGAAATAAAAGAGGAAATCAAAAACTACCTAGAGACAAATGACAACAAAAACACGATGACTGAAAACCTATGGGATGGAGCAAAAACAGTTCTAAGAGGGAAGTTTATAGCAATAAAAGCCTACCTCAAGAAACCAGAAAAATCTCAAATAAACAATCTAATCCTACACCTAAAGGAACTAGAGAATGAAGAACAAAACCCAAAGTTAATAGAAGGAAAGAAATCATAAAGATCAGAGCAGAAAGAAATGAAATAAAAACAATAGCAAAGATCAATAAAACTAAAATCTGGTTCTTTGAGAAGATAAACAAAAATGATAAACCTGTAGCCAGACTCAAGTAAAAGAGGGAGAGGACTCAAATCAATAAAATTAGAAATGAAAAAGGAGAAGTTGTAACAGACACCACAGAAATACAAAGCATCCTAAGAGACCTCTACAAGCAACTCTATGCCAATAAAATTGACAACCTGGAAGAAATGGACAAATTCTTAGAAAGGTATAACCTTCCAAGACTGAACCGGGAAGAAATAGAAAATATGAACAGACCTATCACAAGTAATGAAATTGAAAGTGTGATTAAAAATCTTCCAACAAACAAAAGTCCAGAACTAGATGGCATCAGAGGTGAATTCTATCAAACATTTAGACAAGAGCTAACACCCAATCTTCTCAAACTCTTCAGAACTTTTCAGGGGAAGGAACACTCCCAAACTCATTATATGAGGCCACCATCACCCTGATACCAAAACCAGACAAAGATACTACAGAAAAAGAAAATTAGAGACCAATATCACTGATTAATATAGATGTAAAAATCCTCAACAAAATACTAGGAAACAGAATTGAACAACACATTAAAAGGATCATGCACCATGATCAGGTGGGGTTTATCCCAGGGATGCAAGAATTCTTCAATATACACAAATCAATCAATGTGATACACCATATTAACAAATTGTAGAATAAAAATATGATCATCCCAATAGATGCAGGAAAAGCTTTCGACAAAATTCAACACCAATTTATGATTAAAAGTCTCCAAAAAGTGGGCATAGAGGGAATCTACCTCAACATAATAAAGGCAGTATATGACAAACCCACAGCAAGCGTCATTCTCAATAGTGAAAAACTAAAAGCATTTCCTCTAAGATCAGGAACAAGACAAGGATGTCCACTCTCACCACTATTACTCAACATAGTTTTGGAAGTCCTAGACACAGTAATCAGAGAAGAAAAAGAAATAAAAGGAATACAAATTGGAAAAGAAGAAGTAAAATTGTCAGTTTGCAAATGACACGATACCACACATAGTGAATCCTAAAGATGCCACCAGAAAACTACTAGAGCTAATCAATGAATTTGGTAAAGTTGCAGGATACAAAATTAATGCACAGAAATCTCTTGCATTCCTATACACTAACAATGAAAGATCAGAAAGAGAAATTAAGGAAACAATCTCATTCACCATTGCAACAAAAAGAATAAAATACGGAGGAATGAACCTACATAAGGAGGTAAAAGACCTGTACTCAGAAAACTATAAGACACTGCTGAAAGAAATCAAAGATGATATAAACATATGGAGGTATAAACCATGTTCTTGGATTAGAAGAATCAATATTGTGAAAATGACTATAGTACCCAAAGCAAGCTACAGATTCAATGCAATCCCTATCAAATACCACTGGCATTTTCTACAGAACTAGAACAAAAAAATCTTAAAATTTGTATGGAGACACAAAAGACCCCGAATAGCCAAAGCAGTCTTGAGGGAAATTAAAAGAGCTGGAGGAATCAGACTTCCTAACTTCAGACTATACTACAAACTACATTAATCAAGACTATATGGTACTGGCACAAAAACAGAAATATAGATCAATTGAACAAGATAGAAAGCCCAGAGATAAACCTACGTACCTATGGCTAACTCATCTATGACAAAGGAGGCAAAGATATACAATGAAGAAAAGACAGTCTCTTCAGTAAGTGGTGCTGGGAAAACTGGACAACTACACGTGAAAGAATGAAATTAGAACACTCCATAACACCATACACAAAAATAAACTCAAAATGAATTAGAGATCTAAATGTTAGACCAGACACTATAAAATTATTAGAGGAAAACATAGGCAGAACACTCTATGACATAAATCACAGCAAGATCCTTTTTGACCCACCTCCTAGAGAAGTGGAAATAAAAACAAAAATAAACAAATGGGACCTAATGAAACTTCAAAGCTTTTGCACAGCAAAGGAAAACATAAACAAGACGAAAATACAACCCTCAGAATGGGAGAAAATGTTTTCAAATGAAGCAAATGACAAAAGATTAATCTCCAAAATTTACAAGCAGCTCGTGTAGCTCAATATCACAAAAACAAACAACACAATCCAAAAATGGGCAGAAGACCTAAATAGACATTTCTCCAAAGGAGATATACAGATTGCCAATAAACACATGAAAGGATGCTGAACATCACTAATCATTAGAGAAATGCAAATCAAAACTACAGTGAGGTATCACCTCCCAGCAGTCAGAATGGCAATCATCAAAAAATCTACAAACAATAAATGCTGGAGAGGCATTTACTGGAGAAAAGGGAACGTTCTTGCACTGTTGCTGGGAATGTAAATTGCTATACCCACTAGGGATAACAGTATAGAGGTTCCTTAAAAAACTAAAAATAGAAGTACCATACGACCCAGCAATCCAACTACTGGGCATTTGCCCTGAGAAAACCATAATTCAAAAAGAGTTATATACAACAATGTTCATTGCAGTTCTACTTACAATAGCCAGGACATGGAAGCAACCTAAGTGTCCATCGACAGATGAATGGATAAAGAATATCTGGCACATATATAAATGGAATATTACTCAGCCATAAAAAGAAACAAAACTGAGTTATTTGTAGTGAGGGGGATGGACTTAGAGTCTGTCCTACACAGTGAAGTAAGTCAGAAAGAGAAAAATAAATACCATGTGCTAACAGAGATATATGGAATCTAAAGAAAAAAGTTTATGAAGAACCTAGGGGCAGGACAGGATTAAGGACACAGACATAGAGAAAGGACTTGAGGACACGGGGAGGGGGAAGGGTAAGCTGGGACGAAGTGAGAGAGTGCCATGGACATATATACATTACCAAATGTAACATCGATAGCTACTGGGAAGCAGCCACATAGCACAGGGAGATCAGCTCGGTGCTTTGCGACCACCTAAAGGGGTGGGATGTGGAGGGTGGGAGGGAGATGTAAGAGGGAGGGGATATGGTGATATATGTATATGTATAATTGATTCACTTTGTTATACAGCAGAAACTAACACTCCATTGTAAAGCAATTATACTCCAATAAAGGTGTAAAAGGAAAATAAAAAAGAAAGAAGCCCAGAGATAAACCTACACACCTATGGTCAACTAATCTATGACAAAGTAGGCAAGACTATACAATGGAGAAAAGACAGTGTCTTCAATCAGTGGTGCTGGGAAAAATGGACAGCTACATGTAAAAGAATGAAATTAGAACACCCCCTAACACCATACACAAAAATAAATTCAAAATGGATTAGAGACCTTAATGTAAGACCGTACAGTATAAAACTCTTAGAGGAAAACATAGGAAGAATACTCTAACATAAATCACAGCAAGATCTTTTTTGATCCACCTCCTAGAGTAATGACATAAAAAAGAAAACTAAACAAATGGGACCTAATGAAACGTAAAAGCTTTTGCAAAGCAATGGAAACTACAAACACAAAAAGACAACCCTCAGAATGGGAGAATATATTTGCAACTGAATCAATGGACAAAGGATTAATCTCCAATATATATAAACAGCTGATGCAGCTCAATATTAAAAAAACAAACAACCCAATACAAAAATGGGCAGAAGATCTAAATAGACATTTCTTCCAAGAAGACGTAGAGATGGCTAAGGAGCACATGAAAAGCTGCTCTACATCACTAATTATTAGAGAAATGCAAATCAAAACTACAATGAGGTATCACCTCACACCTGTTAGAATGGGCATCATCAGAAAATCTACAAACAACAAATGCTGGAGAGGGTGTGGAGAAAAGGAACCCTCTTCCACGATTGGTGGGAATGTAAATTGATAGTCACTATGGAGAACAGTATGGAGGTTCCTTAAAAAACTAAAAATAGAATTACCATATGATCCAGCAACCCACTACAGGGCATATACCCAGAGAAAACCATAAATCAAAAAGACACATTCACCACAATGTTCATTGCAGCACTATTTACAATAGCCAGGTAATGGAAGCAACCTAAATGCCCACAGACAGACGAATGGATAAAGATGTGGTACATATATAAAATGGACTATTAGCCATAAAAAGGAATGAAATTGGGTCATTTGTAGAGACGTCGATGGATTTAGAGACTGTCATACAGAGTGAAGTAAGTCAGAAAGAGAAAAACAAATATTGTATATTAACGTATATATGTGGAACCTAGAAAAATGGTACAGATGAACCGGTTTGAAGGGCAGAAATAGAGACACAGATGTAGAGAACAAATGTATGGACACAAAGAGGGGAAAGCCATGGGGGGGTGGCGGTGGGAGGAGTTGGGAGATTGGGATTGACATGTATACATTTATATGTATAAAATAGATAACCAATAAGAACCTGCTGTATAAAAAATAAATAAAATAAAATGAAAAATAAAATTTTTAAAAAAACGGAAAAAAGTTATTCCCTTCACATACATGTATTTATATGAATGAATTATTTCCATGCTTACATCCATAAGTACAAAAAAGAGGAATAAAACCTACCTTGAAACAAAAAAGAAAAAAACAAAACAGAACCCACCAGTTATACAGATGAAAATCCTAAGGGCACTTGCTCCAGTAGTAGACAATTCTGAAGTTGGTCAGAGGTGGGGAATCGTCTCGCATGCAGCCAGCAGCCCCCCCGCAAGGAGTGTCCTCATTACAAGCCTGGGGGACCGTGCCGAGGCATCTGTGAGTAAACGTGAGATGAGCCCCAGGCCAGCTGCTGCTGAACTGTTCCCAACCTTCCCAGGTAAAACACCTGAATATGTACAAGGACTTGAAAGCCTAGAGGAAGGGCCATAGAGCCACACGAGTGACAGCATGCCAGCCGACTTGGTGCCTGCAGGCCAGCCAGGATGGTCCTGGCCCTGGGTGCTCTTCTGGAAGATTTCCATTTCCCTGCCTGAGATACCTGTCCTGTCCCTGCCCCCACTGCTTTTTTCCTTCCTCACCTCTGCCCAGGGAGAAATTCCAGCAGCAGGTATGGGTGACACATCCTCTTCTTTAGCAGGTGGCAGCCTGACAACTGCTGCAGAAAGTCCAGCAGAGCCCCACTCACACTGGGCCACCCACAAAGCCGTGGCCTCTCACTCCCTCCCACCAGCCCAGCCCCGAGACTGCTGACAGGGCAGAGAAAATGGCGTCAGGCACAGCTACAGAGGCTCTTGCTGCCTGGAGTGGTATTTATATTGATCTCAACCCAGGCACACCTGGGGAGGGCTGGCCGGCACGGTAAGGCTGCCCAGGTCAGCCAATCATCACCCCTCAGGGGCTCACAGTTGCAGAAAATGGAACTTGCTGAACCGGCCAGGTCCAAGGAACAGGTGTGGGCTCCTGAGAGTCAGGATAGACAAGGGGCTGCAGCTTTGGCTTGTTTTCTAATAATTTTATCTGGCCCATGAGTGGGAGACAACTTCAAGAAAACCCTCTCCTAATGAGAGGAACCCAGGAGTCAGGGAGAGGAGGGGTGGGTGGTGGTTGGAGACAGAGGCCTGGTGCCCCGGGTGCAGTGGAAGTCTCTGGAAGACCAGGCAGAGGGAGGCCACACAGAGTGATGCCCAGGGTCACAGAAATGTTGCAGCTGCTGTTTGTTAGTTCAAGTCCTGCTCTGAGGTGCTCTGTGTCAGCTCTGAGTGACAGGTGAGCTGGGGGTGCTCTGCAATGAGGGCTATGTGCACGGTTCCTGTGTGCCCAGCACTGCCACGGTACCTACAAGTGTAGCTCTGTATCCTGGGATTGGTCTGACCACGAGAGCCCCATGGGCTGCTGGGGACCTGGTAAAGGATGTCAGGACAGTCAGTGAAGCCACCGAGGATATACCTCCAGTTGCTCCTAATTCCTACACCCTGCTGGTCATTCTACCAACACCAGGACATGGTATTCTGTATTAGTCTTCAATGATGCCTTCTTTTGTATTCCATTAGTCCCAGAGTCACAAGAAATTTTGGCTTGTGAGTGGCAGGACTCAACATACAACTAAAACAATACTTCCGGGCCGTCTTGCCCCAAGGGTGCAAAAATTCCCACACCATCTTTGGGGAAAGCTTAGCTAAAGACCTAAAAGTTCTACCTCTGGAAAAGGAAACCCTCCTTCAGTACGCAGACGACATTCTGATCGCCAGCCCTACTAAGGAGGCCTCTGAACTACCAAGCCAATAAAGGATAGAAGTTGTCCAAGAAAAAGCTCAAATATCACAGACTGCCGTGACCTGCCTGGGCTTCATTCTCACAGAAGGTCGGAGAAGCCCATCCCAGGAAAGGGAAGAAACCATTTTCAGCCTTACCCCTTTCTAAAACTAGAAGACAGCTTAGGGGTTCCTGGGGAGGCCAGGGTTTGCTGCTTCTGGATCCCTAACTACAGTCTACTAGCTGGGCCTCTATATGAAACACTGAAAGGAAAAGATGATGATCCTTTTGAATAGAATCCAGAAGTGGCCTTTCAAGAATGGAAAGAGCAGTCAATTCAGACCCTTGCCCTGGAACTCCCTAATTTAGCTAAACCCTTTGACCTTTACATTCCCGGTGAAAGGTGAATCGCCATTGGAGAATTAGTGCAAAAACTGGGACCACTTGAAATGGAACAATGCAAGAATGCCATCCAGGTAGGATAAACTACGGTCACCAAGGGGCTTGGCCCACTGCCACATCTGGCCAAGATACTGGTGGTATCTAAAAACCTGGAAATCAGCAGCCCAAAAGGCCACCTCCCTCCTAAGGGAAAAGGACCCCACGGGGTGATCCTAACCACCAACCATGCCCTGAAGTTGCAGGGTTCGTTCCGTGGGCACACCGACCTCGAGTGAGGAGGCCTTCCAACTCCAACATCCAGAGAGATAACCGGGGGCAACAGGGCACCATGACGACTTGTGTGAACATCACTTGAGCTGGAGTTTCTCTCATAAAACAACAAGAGTGTGTCCCAATAGAGTGGACTACTGCTTGCAGGACTTACTGCACCCAGAGGGGAGCTAATAATCTTGGCGGGGGAACCGTATATCACACTGTCACCATAGAAAAGCCTACAGACACCGTGATGATGGTGGCCAATAAGACCGGCTGGACTCCTGTTTACTTCAAAAGGCTGTTGACTCAGTGGCCATCATGGTCCTTGATCACCACTGACCCTGGACTGTCTGGGAGTTGAGTGGGCAGGGCTCTGACACCTGGTGCTGTTTGTACGTTAATTCAGGGGCCTAATTGAAGAAAGCACAGACTACTGTTCAGAGCATCTAGGCTGGCAGAAACGGTCAGCCTAAGGTGGCCGAACAAATGTGGGGTGGGGTGAAACCAGCCCCCACAGCGTCTCTGCACATCTCTTTCCTGGACCCTTAAAGGTCATTAGAATCTATAACACTTCCAATGCTGGTGCTCAGGCGGACGAGCAGGGAGGCAGGGGGCCTGGGGACAATCAACGTCACCTGGAAGCTGCTGGGGAGAAGCTCTGACCCTCGCCCCCGGGTATGAGGGCTCCCAACTCAGCACTCAGCAGTTACAGAAGAACGGTCTGCACCCTCAGCACTCCAAGAATGAGGAAGGGAACAAAAGGCAGAGGAGGGGTTTGTCCCCAGCAAAGACCATTAAATATACCTGGGAGATAAAAATAGAATCTGGGCAATAAAGTCAAGTCTAACCTTTTTTATCCTTTGTGCTTTGTCTAATTTCACGTGCTCCTAGGGTCCCGCATGCAGAGGTTCCACACCCGGCACTTCAGACCAGATTTCCTAGTGCAGAATGGCTGGGTCGACACCTCAGCTCCTGGGCCCAGTGCAGACTCTGCGATATAGAGCCTGAGCTGCAGCCAACCCAGCCCTTGAAAGCTCTGTCTCTTCCCTCCCACTGACTCTGACAGGATCTCTACACAGCAGCACAGCCCACAGCCCACGGGGTAGTACATGCTCTCACCTCTCCATTCTCTGATCAAAATATAAGGTTTCCTTTGCTTGTGAACCAAACTCAGTCTCGATCTGTTGACCCCAATGACACTGGGCAGGGGGACACTTGTTGGGGTCCACTCTGGAGGATCAGTAACAGAAAGAGTCTATTGTAACTTCAATGAACACATGTGTGAGCCAAACTGTAGTTAACATAGAACAGTGTATAAGGCTCGGGTAAAATAAGATGTTTCTAACACTTCCATTTGATATTTCCATCACTTTATTATAAGCAAGTTAAGTGAAAAGGTTTGTCTTATTTGTCAGGTCAATATTAGAGAAATGAAGTGATTTCTTTCCAAGGATGTACATCTAATAATCTTGGTTAAACCTTCAATCTTGTTTTAAATGCTTTTCCATTGAAAATGATACCTCTCTTTCAGCTCCCCCATTTCTGAGAAGTATAAAATCTTATAATTTATTATTACCAAAGGGGAAAGGTGGGAGGAGGGATAAACTAACAGTTTGGGATTAACACATACACACTGCTATGTATAAAATAGATCATCAACAAGGAACTACTGTATAGCACAGGGAACTACACTCAACATTTTGCAATAACCTATAAGGGGAAATAATCTGAAAAAGAATAGATATTTTTATTGACATCATCTATCAATGACAGTTAAAGTGTAACCTAAGGGAAGCTGGTGGTGAGTGCTTCTGACCCTGAAGACTTCAATCATCTAAAGTTTGGACTCTGCCTACTTCCCAAGGCCCTTAATGAACATATGTGTAGCCGTAGCTTAAAAAATTCCCCAGTTTGGGTTTCGGGGAGACACTGATTTTGAAAAAGCCCTGGTGTTCTCCTTACATGAATGGGACTCTTCCTACTGCTAAAACATGTCTGTCACACCCAGAGGATGGTATACCGTCTGATCGGGAAGAGCTTGGAAAAGGCATCTCATCTCCTCATCTCCTGGTGCTCGGGTTCACCCCTCCAGCGTCTTTACTAACAGTCTCCCCACTTGGAGATGTCAGCACTGTCAACATCCTGTTGCGTACAGTTTGGAATTTGTCCAGAGGATGAAGCGGAAGGATGAGGAACAATGAGAGACAAGTCCTACGTGTTCAGACAGGCACATGTCACTCTAATTTCCAATCAAGAAGACGAATTGACCAAAGGCTAGGGTTGCCCATGGAAACAGTATAGGGCTTGAGGAAATCCCGCTGCTTTGTGGCCAGTTCCCATAAACACAAGTTGAACAATAGAACTCAGGGGCAGTAAAATTCACAAAACTGCAGAGTTGAAAATATCCATCACTGAAAAATGTCTTGAGGAAAGTCAGAGAAAAGGACTTGTAAGCAAGGGAGAATGGCAGGAAAGGGATTTGAGGAGGTAGAAAGGACTCGCCGTTAAGCACAAGAAAAGGAGCTGAACATTGCCAACATTGCAGTTGGCCAAAAAGGGTGTATGCGTTTTTTTGTGTATATATTCAAGAAAAGAGCGTACACCTTTTTAGCCAACCAAACAGGTGGGCACTGGAAGTCAATACTACAAAAGACATCACTTCGCATCAGTCAGAAGAGCCATCCTCATAAAGCGTAAACAACAGAAATGCAGGACAGGGCAAGGAGAAGAGGGAGCCCTGTGAGACTTATAGTGGAAATGTATATTGCCAACGGCCATTCTGGAGAAGTGTATTGTGTCTACTAAAGCATCTAAACAATGAGCTACAGAGCATAGGGCACTTGCACTCATGGGCGTATATCTTGGGAAAAACAAAAATCGAGAGGACACAGGCACCCCAATGTTTACCCCCTCTCTGTTTAAAAGATCCTCGACTAGGATATAACTTAAATGTCTCTGGAGGGAAAAAATGGATAGAGATGTGGTACTTAGGTAGAGTGGAATATTATTCAGCCTGGAAATCAATGAAATATGGCCAGCTGTAACAACTCCGGAGGAGTTACGTATGATCATTCTAAGTGACAGAATTCAAAAAGAAGAAGACACATATCATAAGATATCACTTAAAGGTGGAATCCAAAATGGCTACACATGAAATAAATTACAAAACAAAAACATAGTCAAATATGTAGAAAACACGCATAAGGCTGCTAAACGGGAAAGGTGGGGAGGGGTGAGGCATCATCCAGGAGGTTGAAATTAGCAAAGATACCATTCCAAATACCAAACTGATAATCAACAAGGCCTACACGGTAGCTAAAAGAACTGCACTCAGCACACTCAAGTCACCGGAAAAGAATATATACGACTGGTAAGAATCTGAAAAAGAATTTATTGATGTCTCTCTGTACGTGAATCAAGTGGATGTACAGCAGCAAGAAACAGAGCTTTGAAAATCAGCTGTAACCAATATAGTAATAAATTGAAAAAAATAAACGACAGAGAGACAGAGAAAACCTCTTACAACTTTTCCTCAGGGACGGTGATGCAACATGGATTGAACACATCTAGACCCACAGCAGGATGAGACATAAGGCTGGAAACTGTTTGCGCTAAGAGAAATGTGAGGTTGGGTGAGGAAATGCACACCCTTTAAAGTAATACTACCTGGTACCCATTCAATGGGTCCCAAATCTGCAGGTTCAAGGGCTCTTCCTACAGCTAAAACATGCATGGAAAACCCAGAGGACTGTACACCATGTGATCGGGAGATGTGTCTAAAATGCACCTCATTTATCCTCTCCTGGTGCTCCTGTTCACCATTCCAGCCACGTTACTTAGAAGCTCCCCACTTGGAGAATCAGCACATTTAAACTTCTGTTTCACACATTTTGCAAATTGTGAGGAGGATGAACGGGAAGAGGGGGAACCAATGAGAGAAGAGTTGTAGGGGTTTGGACGGGCACATATCACTCTAATTTCCCATTAAGAATAAGAATTAAAAAAAGGCTCAGCCTGCCTCGCCGGAGCCAAAATAGGGCCTGAAGCAATCCTGCGCGTTTGAGGCCAGCTCACAAAAGAGCAACTTAAAACATGGAGCTCAGGGTCACTGCAATTCACAAACCTGCAGAGTTATAAATGAAAACTAACGTCCAAAAATATGTTGAGGTAAGGCAAAGAAGAGGATCTGAATGCAAGACAGAATTGCAAGAAACAGATTTCAAGAGATAGATTGGACTCGTCTTTAACGCACATGAAAAGCGGCAGAATTTCGACAATGATGCAGTTGGCCCAAAAGGGCGTATGCGAGTTTTCCTGATTATATCCAGGAAAAAACGCATACGCACTTTATGGGCAACGAAGCAAGCAAGCAATGCAAATGTGCACAACAAAGAAGTCTCATTTCCCACCGGTCAAAAGGGCCATCCTAAAAAATTGTAAAAACCAGAAATGCAGGACAGGCCATGGAGAACAGGGAGCCTTTATACGCTGATGGGCAGTGTGTGAACTGCCGAGAGCCACTCTGGAGAAGTGTATGGTGGTTCCTAAATCATCTAAAAACAGAGCTACAGAGCATAGGACACTTCCAATCATGGGAGTATATCTAGGGAAGTCTAAAAATCAACAAGACACAAGCACACCACAGTTTAGGGCTACTCTGTTTACAAGAACCTCAACTTCAGTACACCTTAAATATCCCAGGAAAGAGAACAATGGATAAAGAAGATGTGGTACTTATGTACAATGGAATATCTCTTCACCATGAAATCAATGTAATAAGGCTAGTAGAAGGATAAAGAGTGGATTTAGGTCCGATAATACTACTTGAAATAAGTCAAACAGAAAAAGAAACATATCATAAGATATCACTTATAGAGGGAGGGTAAATATGGCTGCACAAGAAATGAATTACAGAACAGAACAGTGTCTCACATTTAGAAAACACACTTATGTCAGCTTAAGGGGAAAGGAGAGGTGGGGTGATGCATAAAACCAGAGTTTGAAATTAGCACAGATACCGTTCAAGAAACCAAATAGGTATTAGACAAGATCTACACCTTGCTCAATGAACTGGCCTCAACACACCCTATACACCGCAGAGAAATATATCTGAGTAATAAGAATCTTAAAACCCATGTATTGATCTATCTCCATAAGGGAATCAAGTGTGTGCAGAGCGGCACAAACACAGCAGTGAAAATGAGCTAAACCCCATTATAGAAATAAATTTTAAAAACAAAACGCAGAAACAATGAAAGAGAGAAAAATTCTTACAAAATTCGCTCAGGGGCTGTGATGCAACCTGGATTGACCACATATAAACCCACAGCTGGATAAGACATAAGGCTGGACACTTGGGGCTGAGAGGATTGGTGAGCTTCGGTGAGCAACTGCCGAAAGTTTAATGCAATACTTCATGCTACTCATTCCAAGGGTCCCAACACTCCAGGTTGAAGGGAATCTTCCTACAGCTAAACCATGCTTGGGAAACCCAGCGACTGGTATACCATATGATCGGGAAAGGTTTCTAAAACGCACCACATTTTTCCTCTCCTGGGGCTCCGGATCGACATTCCAGCCGCTTTACTAACAACATCCCCACATGGAGAGTCAATGCCTTTAAGTTCTGGTATCGCACAGTCTTCAGTTAGTGCGGAGGATGAATGGGAATAGGGGGAACCAGTGAGAAACTAGCTGTAGCGGTTTCAATGGGCACATGTCACTCTAATTTCACATCAGTAAGAAGAATGAACCAAAGGCACAGCAAGGTGCCCCAGAAGAAGAATAGGGCTTCAAGGAATCCTGTGGTTATGGGGCAAGATCACAAAACTAAGAGCTGAAAAATGGAGCTAAGGGCCACACAATTCAAAAACCTGACTTGCCCAAAAAGGGCGTGTGCGTTTTTTCCTGAATATATTCAGGAAAAAACGCATACGCCCTTTTTGGCCAACCAAGCAAGCTTGCAAAGGAAATCTGCACTACAATGAAGTCTCAATTCCCCCTGGTCAAAAGGGCCATCTGAAAAAAGTGTAAAATCCATAAAGGCATGACAGGCCATGGAGAACTGGGAGCCATCTTATGCTGATGGGCAGGATGTAAATTGCCAACAGCCACTCTGGAGAAGTGTTTGGTGTTTCCTGAAACATCTAAAAAACAAAGCAACAGAGCCTAGGGCACTTCCACTTATGGTACTATAGTTTAGGGCAATTAAAATAAAAAAGACACAGCCACCCCAAAGTTTGGGATGGCTCTGTTTACAAGAACCTCATATACGGTACAAGTTCAATATCGCAGAAAGTGAAAAATGGATAAAGAAGTTGTGGTACTTACGTACAATGCAATATCACTCAGCAATGAAATCTATGTCATCAGGCCCGTAGCAGCATAATGAGTGGACTAAGTACGATGAATCTAACTGAAATAAGTCACACAGAAAAAGAAACATCATAAGGTATCACTAATACACGGAATGTAAACTTGGCTACACAGGAACTGAATTCCAAAACAGAACAGGGTCTCAAATTTAGAAACCCAACTTATGCTTGCTTAAGGGGAAAGGTGAGTTGGGGTGCTGCATAAAACCAGAGATTGAAATGAGCACAGATAAAGTTCCTTAAGCCAAATATGGAATAGACAAGAGCTACTCCTTGCTCAACGAAATGGACTCAACACCCCATATTAAATGCCTAAGTGTGTACCTGACTAGCAACTATCTTAAAACCTATGGATTGCTATGTCTCCGAAAGAGAATCAAGCGTGTGTACAGGGGCATAAACGCAGCAGTGATAGGATTGGAGAAGTTCGGTGAGCAAATGAAGACCCTTTGAAGTCATATTGCATGGTACCCATTCCACGGGTCTCAACTCTCCAGGTTTAAGGTATTCTTCCTTCAGCTAAAACATGCATGTGGAACCCTGAGTATGATCAACTGTGTGATCGGGAGACGTGTTCAAGTATGTCTCAGTTTTCGTCCCCTGGTACTCGGGTGCAACATTCCAGACGCTTTACTAACACTCTCCCGACTTGGAGAGTCAGTGCCTTTAACCTCCTGTTTGGCCCAGTTTGCAATTTCTGCGGAAGATGAACAGGAATAGGGAGAACCAATGACAGACTAGATGGAGGTGTCTGGACGGGCAAATTTAACTCTCATTTCCCACCAGGAAGAGGAATTAACCAAAGGCTCAGCGTGCCGTGCCGGAACCAGATTAGGGCCTGAAGCCATCCTGCGGTGTTGCGACCAGCTCACGAGAAAGCGAGTTGAAGAAAGGAGCTCAGGGGCACTGTAATTCACAAACCTGCAGAGTTATAAATGACAGCTATCGTCCAAAAATATACTGAAGTAAGGCTGCCAAGAGGACTTGAAAGCGGGGCAGAATTGCAGGAAACCGATTTCAGGAGGTAGACTGGAATTGCATTTAAAGCATAGGAAAAGAGGCAGAACGTCCACAATGATGCACTTGGCCAAAAAGGGCGTATGCGTTTTTTCCTGAATATATTCAGGAAAAAACGCATACGCCCTTTTTGGCCAACCAAGCAAGCTTGCAAAGGAAATCTGCACTACAATGAAGTCTCACTTCCCCCCGGTCAAAAGGGCCATCTGAAAAAAGTGTAAAATCCAGAAAGGCAGGACAGGCCATGGAGAACTGGGAGCCTTGTTATGCTGATGGGCGGGATGTCAATTGCCAACAGCCACTCGGGAGAAGTGTATGGTGTTTCCTGAAACATCTAAAAAACAAAGCAACAGAGCCTAGGGCACTTCCACTTATGGTCCTATAGCTTAGGGAAATTAAAATCAAAAGACACAGCCACCCCAAAGGTTGGGACGGCTCTGTTTACAAGAACCTGGTTTACGGTACAAGTTCAATATCGCAGAAAGTGAAAAATGGATAAAGATGTTGTGGTACTTACGTACAATGCAGTATCACTCAGCAATGAAATCTATGTCATCAGGCCCGTAGCAGCATAATGAGTGGATTCAGGTATGATGATTCTAACTGAAATAAGTCACACAGAAAAAGAAACATCATAAGATATCACTAATACACGGAATGTAAACTTGGCTACACAGGAACTGAATTCCAAAACAGAACAGGGTCTCAAATTTAGAAAACCAACTTATGCTTGCTTAAGGGGAAAGGTGAGTTGGGGTGCTGCATAAAACCAGAGATTGAAATGAGCACAGATAAAATTCCTTAAGCCAAATATGGAATAGACAAGAGCTACTCCTTGCTCAACGAAATGGATTCAACAATGAGGTATCACCTCACACCTGGTAGAATAGGCATCATAGAAAATCTACAAGCAAAAAATGCTGGAAATGGTGTGGAGAAAAGTAACCCTCTTCCACTATTGTTGGGAATATAAATTGATACAGTCACTATGGAGAACAATATGGAATTTCTTAAGAAACTAACAATAGAATTACCATATGATACAGCAATCCCAGTACTGGACATATACCCAGACAAAACCATAAATCAAAAAGAGACATTCACCGCAATGTTCATTGCATCACTATTTACAATATCGAGGTAATGAAGCAACCTAAATGCCCACAGACAGACGAATGCATAAAGCCGTGGTACATATATAAAATGGAATATTACTAAGCCACGAAAAGGAATGAAATTGGGTCATTTGTAGAGACGTCGATGCATCTAGAGACTGTCATACAGAGTGAAGTAAGTCAGAAAGAGAAAAACAAATCTTGTATATTCATGCATATATGTGGAACCTAGAAAACCTGTACAGATTAACCATTTTGCAAGGCATAAATAGAGCAACAGATGTAGACAACAAACGTATGGACAACAAGGGGGGAAAGCTGTTGGGGGGGGTGGTGGGAGGAGTTGAGAGACTGGGATTGGCATGTATACATTTATATGTATAAAATAGATAACCAATAAGAACCTGCTGTATAAAAATATAAAATAAAATTCAAAATTAAAAAGAAATAAAATTTAAAAAATAGAAAAAACAATTATTCCCTTCACATACATGTATTTATATGAATAAATTATTTCCATGCTTATATCTGTAAATACAAAAAAGAGGAATAAAATGTACCTTGAACCCAAAACGAAAAAGAGAAAAAAAACGCAGAACCCACCAGTTCCACAGAGGAAAACCGTATCAGGACACTTGCTCCAGTTGTAAACAATTCTGAAGTTGGTCAGTGGTGGGGAATCGTCTCCCATTCAGCCAGCAGCCCCCACGCAACAAGCGTCCTCATTGCAAAGCTGGGGCACCGTGCCGAGGCATCTGTGAGTAAACGTGAGCTGAGCCCCAGGCCAGTTGTTGCTGAACTATTCCCACGCATCCCAGGTAAAACACCTGAATATAGACAAGGACTTGAAAGCCTAGAGGGAGGGCCATAGAGCCACACGAGTGACAGCATGCCGGCCGACTTGGTGCCTGCAGGCCAGCCAGGATGGTCCTGGCCCTGGGTGCTCTTCTGGAAGATTTCCATTTCCCTGCCTGAGATACCCGTCCTGTCCCTGCCCCCACTGCTTGTTTCCTTCCTCACCTCTGCCCAGGGAGAAATTCCAGCAGCAGGTATGGGTGACACATCTTCTTCTTTAGCAGGTGGCAGCCTGGCAACTGCTGCAGAAAGTCCAGCAGAGCCCCACTCACACTGGGCCACCCACAAAGCCGTGGCCTCTCACTCCCTCCCACCAGCCCAGCCCCGAGACTGCTGACAGGGCAGAGAAAATGGCGTCAGGCACGGCTGCAGGGGCTCTTGCTGCCTGGAGTGGTATTTATAGTGATCTCAACCCAGGCACACCTGGGGAGGGCTGGCCGGCACGGTAAGGCTGCCCAGGTCAGCCAATCATCACCCCTCAGGGGCTCACAGTTGCAGAAAATGGAACTTGCTGAACCAGCCAGGTCCAAGGAACAGGTGTGGGCTCCTGAGAGTCAGGATAGACAAGGGGCTGCAGCTTTGGCTTGTTTTCTAATCATTTTATCTGGCCCATGAGTGGGAGACAACTTCAAGAAAACCCTCTCCTAATGAGAGGAACCCAGGAGTCAGGGAGAGGAGGGGTGGGTGGTGGTTGGAGACAGAGGCCTGGTGCCCCGGGTGCAGTGGAAGTCTCTGGAAGACCAGGTGGAGGGAGGCCTCACGGAGTGATGCCCAGGGTCACAGACCTGTCGCAGCTGCTGTTTGTTAGTTCAAGTCCTGCTCTGAGGTGCTCTGTGTCAGCTCTGAGCGACAGGTGAGCTGGGGGTGCTCTGCAATGAGGGCTATGTGCACGGTTCCTGTGTGCCCAGCCCTGCCACGGTACCTGCAAGGGTAGCTCTGTATCCTGGGAGGGGCCTGACCACGAGAGCCCTGTGGGCTGGGGTGGGGGTGGGGTACCTGCCCAGGTGAGCTCCATATTCTGGGATTGGTCTGACCACGAGAGCCCCATGGGCTGCTGGGGACCTGGTAAAGGATGTCAGGACAGTCAGTGAAGCCACCGAGGATATACCTCCAGTTGCTCCTAATTCCTACACCCTGCTGGTCATTCTACCAACCACCAGGACATGGTATTCTGTATTAGTCTTCAATGATGCCTTCTTTTGTATTCCATTAGTCCCAGAGTCACAAGAAATTTTGGCTTGTGAGTGGCAGGACTCAGCATACAACTAAAACAATACTTCCGGGCCGTCTGGCCCCAAGGGTGCAAAAGTTCCCACCCCATCTTTGGGGAAAGCTTAGCTAAAGACCTAAAAGTTCTACCTCTGGAAAAGGAAACCCTCCTTCAATATGCAGACGACATTCTGATCGCCAGCCCTACTAAGGAGGCCTCTGAACTACCAAGCCAATAAAGGATAGAAGTTGTCCAAGAAAAAGCTCAAATATCACAGACTGCCGTGACCTGCCTGGGCTTCATTCTCACAGAAGGTTGGAGAAGTCCATCCCAGGAAAGGGAAGAAACCATTTTCAGCCTTACCCCTTTCTAAAACTAGAAGACAGCTTAGGGGTTCCTGGGGAGGCCAGGGTTTGCTGCTTCTGGATCCCTAACTACAGTCTACTAGCTGGGCCTCTATATGAAACACTGAAAGGAAAAGATGATGATCCTTTTGAATAGAATCCAGAAGTGGCCTTTCAAGAATGGAAAGAGCAGTCAATTCAGACCCTTGCCCTGGAACTCCCTAATTTAGCTAAACCCTTTGACCTTTACATTCCCGGTGAAAGGTGAATCGCCATTGGAGAATTAGTGCAAAACCTGGGACCACTTGAAATGGAACAATGCAAGAATGCCATCCAGGTAGGATAAACTATGGTCACCAAGGGGCTTGGCCCACTGCCACATCTGGCCAAGATACTGGCGGTATCTAAAACCCTGGAAATCAGCAGCCCAAAAGGCCACCTCCCTCCTAAGGGAAAAGGACCCCACGTGGTGATCCTAACCACCAACCATGCCCTGAAGTTGCAGGGTTCGCTCCGTGGGCACACCGACCTCGAGTGAGGAGGCCCTCCAACTCCAACATCCAGAGAGATAACTGGGGGCAACAGGGCACCATGACGACTCGTGTGAACATCACTTGACCTGGAGTTTCTCTCATAAAACAACAAGAGTGTGTCCCAAAAGAGTAGACTACTGCTTGCAGGACTTACTGCACCCAGAGGGGAGCTAATAATCTTGGCGGGGGAACCGTATATCACACTGTCACCATAGAAAAGCCTACAGACACCGTGATGATGGTGGCCAGTAAGACCGGCTGGACTCTTGTTTACTTCAAAAGGCTGTTGACTCAGTGGCCATCATGGTCCTTGATCACCACTGACCCTGGACTGTCTGGGAGTTGAGCGGGCAGGGCTCTGACACCTGGTGCTGTTTGTACGTTAATTCAGGGGCCTAATTGAAGAAAGCGCAGACTACTGGTCAGAGCATCTAGGCTGGCAGAAACGGTCGGCCTAAGGTGGCCGAACAAATGTGGGGCGGGGTGAAACCGGCCCCCACAGCGTCTCTGCACATCTCTTTCCTGGACCCTTAAAGGTCATTGGAATCTATAACACTTCCAATGCTGCTGCTCAGGTGGACGAGCAGGGAGGCAGGGGGCCTGGGGACAATCAACGTCACCTGGAGGCTGCTGGGGAGAAGCTCTGACCCTCGCCCCAGGGTATGAGGGCTCCCAACTCAGCACTCAGCAGTTACAGAAGAAGGGTCTGCACCCTCAGCACTCCAAGAATGAGGAACGGGACAAAAGGCAGAGGGGGGGTTTGTCCCCAGCAAAGCCCATTAAAAATCCCTGGGAGATAAAAATAGAATCTGGGCAATAAAGTCAAGTCTAACCTTTCTTATCCTTTGTGCTTTGTCTAATTTCACGTGCTCCTAGGGTCCCGCATGCAGAGGTTCCACACCCGGCACTTCAGACCAGATTTCCTAGTGCAGAATGGCTGGGTCGACACCTCAGCTCCTGGGGCCCAGTGCAGACTCCGCGATATAGAGCCTGAGCTACAGCCAACCCGGCCCTCGAGAGCTCCGCCCCCTCCCTCCCACTGACTCTGACAGGATCTCTACACAGCAGCCCAGCCCACAGCCCACGGGGTAGTACATGCTCTCACCTCTCCATTCTCTGATCAAAATATAAAGTTTCCTTTGCTTGTGAACCACACTCAGTCTCGATCTGTTGGCCCCAATGACACTGGGCAGGGGGACACTTGTTGGGGTCCACTCTGGAGGATCAGTAACAGAAATTGAGACTATTGTAACCTCAATGAACAGATGTGTGAGCCAAAGTGTAGTTAACATAGAACAGTGTATAAGGCTCGGGTAAAATAAGATGTTTCTAACACTTCCATTGGATATTTCCATCACTTTATTATAAGCAAGTTCAGTGAAAAGGTTTGTCTTATTTGTCAGCTCAATATTAGAGAAATGAAGTGATTTCTTTCCAAGGATGTACATCTAATAATCTTGGTTAAACCTTCAATCTTGTTTTAAATGCTTTTCCATTGAAAATGATACCTCTCTTTCAGCTCCCCCATTTCTGAGAAGTATAAAATCTTATAATTTATTATTACCAAAGGGGAAAGGTGGGAGGAGGGATAAATTAACAGTTTGGGATTAACACATACACACTGCTATGTATAAAATAGATCATCAACAAGGAACTACTGTATAGCACAGGGAACTACACTCAACATTTTGCAATAACCTATAAGGGGAAATAGTCTGAAAAAGAATAGATATTTTTATTGACATCATCTATCAATGACAGTTAAAGTGTAACCTAAGGGAAGCTGGTGGTGAGTGCTTCTGACCCTGAAGACTTCAATCATCTAAAGTTTGGACTCTGCCTACTTCCCAAGGCCCTTAATGAACATATGTGTAGCCGTAGCTTAAAAAATTCCCCAGTTTGGGTTTCGGGGAGACACTGATTTTGAAAAAGCCCTGGTGTTCTCCTTACATGAATGGGACTCTTCCTACTGCTAAAACATGTCTGTCACACCCAGAGGATGGTATACCGTCTGATCGGGAAGAGCTTGGAAAAGGCATCTCATCTCCTCATCTCCTGGTGCTCGGGTTCACCCCTCCAGCGTCTTTACTAACAGTCTCCCCACTTGGAGATGTCAGCACTGTCAACATCCTGTTGCGTACAGTTTGGAATTTGTCCAGAGGATGAAGCGGAAGGATGAGGAACAATGAGAGACAAGTCCTACGTGTTCAGACAGGCACATGTCACTCTAATTTCCAATCAAGAAGACGAATTGACCAAAGGCTAGGGTTGCCCATGGAAACAGTATAGGGCTTGAGGAAATCCCGCTGCTTTGTGGCCAGTTCCCATAAACACAAGTTGAACAATAGAACTCAGGGGCAGTAAAATTCACAAAACTGCAGAGTTGAAAATATCCATCACTGAAAAATGTCTTGAGGAAAGTCAGAGAAAAGGACTTGTAAGCAAGGGAGAATGGCAGGAAAGGGATTTGAGGAGGTAGAAAGGACTCGCCGTTAAGCACAAGAAAAGGAGCTGAACATTGCCAACATTGCAGTTGGCCAAAAAGGGTGTATGCGTTTTTTTGTGTATATATTCAAGAAAAGAGCGTACACCTTTTTAGCCAACCAAACAGGTGGGCACTGGAAGTCAATACTACAAAAGACATCACTTCGCATCAGTCAGAAGAGCCATCCTCATAAAGCGTAAACAACAGAAATGCAGGACAGGGCAAGGAGAAGAGGGAGCCCTGTGAGACTTATAGTGGAAATGTATATTGCCAACGGCCATTCTGGAGAAGTGTATTGTGTCTACTAAAGCATCTAAACAATGAGCTACAGAGCATAGGGCACTTGCACTCATGGGCGTATATCTTGGGAAAAACAAAAATCGAGAGGACACAGGCACCCCAATGTTTACCCCCTCTCTGTTTAAAAGATCCTCGACTAGGATATAACTTAAATGTCTCTGGAGGGAAAAAATGGATAGAGATGTGGTACTTAGGTAGAGTGGAATATTATTCAGCCTGGAAATCAATGAAATATGGCCAGCTGTAACAACTCCGGAGGAGTTACGTATGATCATTCTAAGTGACAGAATTCAAAAAGAAGAAGACACATATCATAAGATATCACTTAAAGGTGGAATCCAAAATGGCTACACATGAAATAAATTACAAAACAAAAACATAGTCAAATATGTAGAAAACACGCATAAGGCTGCTAAACGGGAAAGGTGGGGAGGGGTGAGGCATCATCCAGGAGGTTGAAATTAGCAAAGATACCATTCCAAATACCAAACTGATAATCAACAAGGCCTACACGGTAGCTAAAAGAACTGCACTCAGCACACTCAAGTCACCGGAAAAGAATATATACGACTGGTAAGAATCTGAAAAAGAATTTATTGATGTCTCTCTGTACGTGAATCAAGTGGATGTACAGCAGCAAGAAACAGAGCTTTGAAAATCAGCTGTAACCAATATAGTAATAAATTGAAAAAAATAAACGACAGAGAGACAGAGAAAACCTCTTACAACTTTTCCTCAGGGACGGTGATGCAACATGGATTGAACACATCTAGACCCACAGCAGGATGAGACATAAGGCTGGAAACTGTTTGCGCTAAGAGAAATGTGAGGTTGGGTGAGGAAATGCACACCCTTTAAAGTAATACTACCTGGTACCCATTCAATGGGTCCCAAATCTGCAGGTTCAAGGGCTCTTCCTACAGCTAAAACATGCATGGAAAACCCAGAGGACTGTACACCATGTGATCGGGAGATGTGTCTAAAATGCACCTCATTTATCCTCTCCTGGTGCTCCTGTTCACCATTCCAGCCACGTTACTTAGAAGCTCCCCACTTGGAGAATCAGCACATTTAAACTTCTGTTTCACACATTTTGCAAATTGTGAGGAGGATGAACGGGAAGAGGGGGAACCAATGAGAGAAGAGTTGTAGGGGTTTGGACGGGCACATATCACTCTAATTTTCCATTAAGAATAAGAATTAAAAAAAGGCTCAGCCTGCCTCGCCGGAGCCAAAATAGGGCCTGAAGCAATCCTGCGCGTTTGAGGCCAGCTCACAAAAGAGCAACTTAAAACATGGAGCTCAGGGTCACTGCAATTCACAAACCTGCAGAGTTATAAATGAAAACTAACGTCCAAAAATATGTTGAGGTAAGGCAAAGAAGAGGATCTGAATGCAAGACAGAATTGCAAGAAACAGATTTCAAGAGATAGATTGGACTCGTCTTTAACGCACATGAAAAGCGGCAGAATTTCGACAATGATGCAGTTGGCCCAAAAGGGCGTATGCGAGTTTTCCTGATTATATCCAGGAAAAAACGCATACGCACTTTATGGGCAACGAAGCAAGCAAGCAATGCAAATGTGCACAACAAAGAAGTCTCATTTCCCACCGGTCAAAAGGGCCATCCTAAAAAATTGTAAAAACCAGAAATGCAGGACAGGCCATGGAGAACAGGGAGCCTTTATACGCTGATGGGCAGTGTGTGAACTGCCGAGAGCCACTCTGGAGAAGTGTATGGTGGTTCCTAAATCATCTAAAAACAGAGCTACAGAGCATAGGACACTTCCAATCATGGGAGTATATCTAGGGAAGTCTAAAAATCAACAAGACACAAGCACACCACAGTTTAGGGCTACTCTGTTTACAAGAACCTCAACTTCAGTACACCTTAAATATCCCAGGAAAGAGAACAATGGATAAAGAAGATGTGGTACTTATGTACAATGGAATATCTCTTCACCATGAAATCAATGTAATAAGGCTAGTAGAAGGATAAAGAGTGGATTTAGGTCCGATAATACTACTTGAAATAAGTCAAACAGAAAAAGAAACATATCATAAGATATCACTTATAGAGGGAGGGTAAATATGGCTGCACAAGAAATGAATTACAGAACAGAACAGTGTCTCACATTTAGAAAACACACTTATGTCAGCTTAAGGGGAAAGGAGAGGTGGGGTGATGCATAAAACCAGAGTTTGAAATTAGCACAGATACCGTTCAAGAAACCAAATAGGTATTAGACAAGATCTACACCTTGCTCAATGAACTGGCCTCAACACACCCTATACACCGCAGAGAAATATATCTGAGTAATAAGAATCTTAAAACCCATGTATTGATCTATCTCCATAAGGGAATCAAGTGTGTGCAGAGCGGCACAAACACAGCAGTGAAAATGAGCTAAACCCCATTATAGAAATAAATTTTAAAAACAAAACGCAGAAACAATGAAAGAGAGAAAAATTCTTACAAAATTCGCTCAGGGGCTGTGATGCAACCTGGATTGACCACATATAAACCCACAGCTGGATAAGACATAAGGCTGGACACTTGGGGCTGAGAGGATTGGTGAGCTTCGGTGAGCAACTGCCGAAAGTTTAATGCAATACTTCATGCTACTCATTCCAAGGGTCCCAACACTCCAGGTTGAAGGGAATCTTCCTACAGCTAAACCATGCTTGGGAAACCCAGCGACTGGTATACCATATGATCGGGAAAGGTTTCTAAAACGCACCACATTTTTCCTCTCCTGGGGCTCCGGATCGACATTCCAGCCGCTTTACTAACAACATCCCCACATGGAGAGTCAATGCCTTTAAGTTCTGGTATCGCACAGTCTTCAGTTAGTGCGGAGGATGAATGGGAATAGGGGGAACCAGTGAGAAACTAGCTGTAGCGGTTTCAATGGGCACATGTCACTCTAATTTCACATCAGTAAGAAGAATGAACCAAAGGCACAGCAAGGTGCCCCAGAAGAAGAATAGGGCTTCAAGGAATCCTGTGGTTATGGGGCAAGATCACAAAACTAAGAGCTGAAAAATGGAGCTAAGGGCCACACAATTCAAAAACCTGACTTGCCCAAAAAGGGCGTGTGCGTTTTTTCCTGAATATATTCAGGAAAAAACGCATACGCCCTTTTTGGCCAACCAAGCAAGCTTGCAAAGGAAATCTGCACTACAATGAAGTCTCAATTCCCCCTGGTCAAAAGGGCCATCTGAAAAAAGTGTAAAATCCATAAAGGCATGACAGGCCATGGAGAACTGGGAGCCATCTTATGCTGATGGGCAGGATGTAAATTGCCAACAGCCACTCTGGAGAAGTGTTTGGTGTTTCCTGAAACATCTAAAAAACAAAGCAACAGAGCCTAGGGCACTTCCACTTATGGTACTATAGTTTAGGGCAATTAAAATCAAAAAGACACAGCCACCCCAAAGTTTGGGATGGCTCTGTTTACAAGAACCTCATATACGGTACAAGTTCAATATCGCAGAAAGTGAAAAATGGATAAAGAAGTTGTGGTACTTACGTACAATGCAATATCACTCAGCAATGAAATCTATGTCATCAGGCCCGTAGCAGCATAATGAGTGGACTAAGTACGATGAATCTAACTGAAATAAGTCACACAGAAAAAGAAACATCATAAGGTATCACTAATACACGGAATGTAAACTTGGCTACACAGGAACTGAATTCCAAAACAGAACAGGGTCTCAAATTTAGAAACCCAACTTATGCTTGCTTAAGGGGAAAGGTGAGTTGGGGTGCTGCATAAAACCAGAGATTGAAATGAGCACAGATAAAGTTCCTTAAGCCAAATATGGAATAGACAAGAGCTACTCCTTGCTCAACGAAATGGACTCAACACCCCATATTAAATGCCTAAGTGTGTACCTGACTAGCAACTATCTTAAAACCTATGGATTGCTATGTCTCCGAAAGAGAATCAAGCGTGTGTACAGGGGCATAAACGCAGCAGTGATAGGATTGGAGAAGTTCGGTGAGCAAATGAAGACCCTTTGAAGTCATATTGCATGGTACCCATTCCACGGGTCTCAACTCTCCAGGTTTAAGGTATTCTTCCTTCAGCTAAAACATGCATGTGGAACCCTGAGTATGATCAACTGTGTGATCGGGAGACGTGTTCAAGTATGTCTCAGTTTTCGTCCCCTGGTACTCGGGTGCAACATTCCAGACGCTTTACTAACACTCTCCCGACTTGGAGAGTCAGTGCCTTTAACCTCCTGTTTGGCCCAGTTTGCAATTTCTGCGGAAGATGAACAGGAATAGGGAGAACCAATGACAGACTAGATGGAGGTGTCTGGACGGGCAAATTTAACTCTCATTTCCCACCAGGAAGAGGAATTAACCAAAGGCTCAGCGTGCCGTGCCGGAACCAGATTAGGGCCTGAAGCCATCCTGCGGTGTTGCGACCAGCTCACGAGAAAGCGAGTTGAAGAAAGGAGCTCAGGGGCACTGTAATTCACAAACCTGCAGAGTTATAAATGACAGCTATCGTCCAAAAATATACTGAAGTAAGGCTGCCAAGAGGACTTGAAAGCGGGGCAGAATTGCAGGAAACCGATTTCAGGAGGTAGACTGGAATTGCATTTAAAGCATAGGAAAAGAGGCAGAACGTCCACAATGATGCACTTGGCCAAAAAGGGCGTATGCGTTTTTTCCTGAATATATTCAGGAAAAAACGCATACGCCCTTTTTGGCCAACCAAGCAAGCTTGCAAAGGAAATCTGCACTACAATGAAGTCTCACTTCCCCCCGGTCAAAAGGGCCATCTGAAAAAAGTGTAAAATCCAGAAAGGCAGGACAGGCCATGGAGAACTGGGAGCCTTGTTATGCTGATGGGCGGGATGTCAATTGCCAACAGCCACTCGGGAGAAGTGTATGGTGTTTCCTGAAACATCTAAAAAACAAAGCAACAGAGCCTAGGGCACTTCCACTTATGGTCCTATAGCTTAGGGAAATTAAAATCAAAAGACACAGCCACCCCAAAGGTTGGGACGGCTCTGTTTACAAGAACCTGGTTTACGGTACAAGTTCAATATCGCAGAAAGTGAAAAATGGATAAAGATGTTGTGGTACTTACGTACAATGCAGTATCACTCAGCAATGAAATCTATGTCATCAGGCCCGTAGCAGCATAATGAGTGGATTCAGGTATGATGATTCTAACTGAAATAAGTCACACAGAAAAAGAAACATCATAAGATATCACTAATACACGGAATGTAAACTTGGCTACACAGGAACTGAATTCCAAAACAGAACAGGGTCTCAAATTTAGAAAACCAACTTATGCTTGCTTAAGGGGAAAGGTGAGTTGGGGTGCTGCATAAAACCAGAGATTGAAATGAGCACAGATAAAATTCCTTAAGCCAAATATGGAATAGACAAGAGCTACTCCTTGCTCAACGAAATGGATTCAACAATGAGGTATCACCTCACACCTGGTAGAATAGGCATCATAGAAAATCTACAAGCAAAAAATGCTGGAAATGGTGTGGAGAAAAGTAACCCTCTTCCACTATTGTTGGGAATATAAATTGATACAGTCACTATGGAGAACAATATGGAATTTCTTAAGAAACTAACAATAGAATTACCATATGATACAGCAATCCCAGTACTGGACATATACCCAGACAAAACCATAAATCAAAAAGAGACATTCACCGCAATGTTCATTGCATCACTATTTACAATATCGAGGTAATGAAGCAACCTAAATGCCCACAGACAGACGAATGCATAAAGCCGTGGTACATATATAAAATGGAATATTACTAAGCCACGAAAAGGAATGAAATTGGGTCATTTGTAGAGACGTCGATGCATCTAGAGACTGTCATACAGAGTGAAGTAAGTCAGAAAGAGAAAAACAAATCTTGTATATTCATGCATATATGTGGAACCTAGAAAACCTGTACAGATTAACCATTTTGCAAGGCATAAATAGAGCAACAGATGTAGACAACAAACGTATGGACAACAAGGGGGGAAAGCTGTTGGGGGGGGTGGTGGGAGGAGTTGAGAGACTGGGATTGGCATGTATACATTTATATGTATAAAATAGATAACCAATAAGAACCTGCTGTATAAAAATATAAAATAAAATTCAAAATTAAAAAGAAATAAAATTTAAAAAATAGAAAAAACAATTATTCCCTTCACATACATGTATTTATATGAATAAATTATTTCCATGCTTATATCTGTAAATACAAAAAAGAGGAATAAAATGTACCTTGAACCCAAAACGAAAAAGAGAAAAAAAACGCAGAACCCACCAGTTCCACAGAGGAAAACCGTATCAGGACACTTGCTCCAGTTGTAAACAATTCTGAAGTTGGTCAGTGGTGGGGAATCGTCTCCCATTCAGCCAGCAGCCCCCACGCAACAAGCGTCCTCATTGCAAAGCTGGGGCACCGTGCCGAGGCATCTGTGAGTAAACGTGAGCTGAGCCCCAGGCCAGTTGTTGCTGAACTATTCCCACGCATCCCAGGTAAAACACCTGAATATAGACAAGGACTTGAAAGCCTAGAGGGAGGGCCATAGAGCCACACGAGTGACAGCATGCCGGCCGACTTGGTGCCTGCAGGCCAGCCAGGATGGTCCTGGCCCTGGGTGCTCTTCTGGAAGATTTCCATTTCCCTGCCTGAGATACCCGTCCTGTCCCTGCCCCCACTGCTTGTTTCCTTCCTCACCTCTGCCCAGGGAGAAATTCCAGCAGCAGGTATGGGTGACACATCTTCTTCTTTAGCAGGTGGCAGCCTGGCAACTGCTGCAGAAAGTCCAGCAGAGCCCCACTCACACTGGGCCACCCACAAAGCCGTGGCCTCTCACTCCCTCCCACCAGCCCAGCCCCGAGACTGCTGACAGGGCAGAGAAAATGGCGTCAGGCACGGCTGCAGGGGCTCTTGCTGCCTGGAGTGGTATTTATAGTGATCTCAACCCAGGCACACCTGGGGAGGGCTGGCCGGCACGGTAAGGCTGCCCAGGTCAGCCAATCATCACCCCTCAGGGGCTCACAGTTGCAGAAAATGGAACTTGCTGAACCAGCCAGGTCCAAGGAACAGGTGTGGGCTCCTGAGAGTCAGGATAGACAAGGGGCTGCAGCTTTGGCTTGTTTTCTAATCATTTTATCTGGCCCATGAGTGGGAGACAACTTCAAGAAAACCCTCTCCTAATGAGAGGAACCCAGGAGTCAGGGAGAGGAGGGGTGGGTGGTGGTTGGAGACAGAGGCCTGGTGCCCCGGGTGCAGTGGAAGTCTCTGGAAGACCAGGTGGAGGGAGGCCTCACGGAGTGATGCCCAGGGTCACAGACCTGTCGCAGCTGCTGTTTGTTAGTTCAAGTCCTGCTCTGAGGTGCTCTGTGTCAGCTCTGAGCGACAGGTGAGCTGGGGGTGCTCTGCAATGAGGGCTATGTGCACGGTTCCTGTGTGCCCAGCCCTGCCACGGTACCTGCAAGGGTAGCTCTGTATCCTGGGAGGGGCCTGACCACGAGAGCCCTGTGGGCTGGTGTGGGGGTGGGGTACCTGCCCAGGTGAGCTCCATATTCTGGGATTGGTCTGACCACGAGAGCCCCATGGGCTGCTGGGGACCTGGTAAAGGATGTCAGGACAGTCAGTGAAGCCACCGAGGATATACCTCCAGTTGCTCCTAATTCCTACACCCTGCTGGTCATTCTACCAACCACCAGGACATGGTATTCTGTATTAGTCTTCAATGATGCCTTCGTTTGTATTCCATTAGTCCCAGAGTCACAAGAAATTTTGGCTTGTGAGTGGCAGGACTCAACATACAACTAAAACAATACTTCCGGGCCGTCTGGCCCCAAGGGTGCAAAAATTCCCACCCCATCTTTGGGGAAAGCTTAGCTAAAGACCTAAAAGTTCTACCTCTGGAAAAGGAAACCCTCCTTCAATATGCAGACGACATTCTGATCGCCAGCCCTACTAAGGAGGCCTCTGAACTACCAAGCCAATAAAGGATAGAAGTTGTCCAAGAAAAAGCTCAAATATCACAGACTGCCGTGACCTGCCTGGGCTTCATTCTCACAGAAGGTTGGAGAAGTCCATCCCAGGAAAGGGAAGAAACCATTTTCAGCCTTACCCCTTCTAAAACTAGAAGACAGCTTAGGGGTTCCTGGGGAGGCCAGGGTTTGCTGCTTCTGGATCCCTAACTACAGTCTACTAGCTGGGCCTCTATATGAAACACTGAAAGGAAAAGATGATGATCCTTTTGAATAGAATCCAGAAGTGGCCTTTCAAGAATGGAAAGAGCAGTCAATTCAGACCCTTGCCCTGGAACTCCCTAATTTAGCTAAACCCTTTGACCTTTACATTCCCGGTGAAAGGTGAATCGCCATTGGAGAATTAGTGCAAAACCTGGGACCACTTGAAATGGAACAATGCAAGAATGCCATCCAGGTAGGATAAACTATGGTCACCAAGGGGCTTGGCCCACTGCCACATCTGGCCAAGATACTGGCAGTATCTAAAACCCTGGAAATCAGCAGCCCAAAAGGCCACCTCCCTCCTAAGGGAAAAGGACCCCACGTGGTGATCCTAACCACCAACCATGCCCTGAAGTTGCAGGGTTCGCTCCGTGGGCACACCGACCTCGAGTGAGGAGGCCCTCCAACTCCAACATCCAGAGAGATAACCGGGGGCAACAGGGCACCATGACGACTCGTGTGAACATCACTTGACCTGGAGTTTCTCTCATAAAACAACAAGAGTGTGTCCCAAAAGAGTAGACTACTGCTTGCAGGACTTACTGCACCCAGAGGGGAGCTAATAATCTTGGCGGGGGAACCGTATATCACACTGTCACCATAGAAAAGCCTACAGACACCGTGATGATGGTGGCCAGTAAGACCGGCTGGACTCTTGTTTACTTCAAAAGGCTGTTGACTCAGTGGCCATCATGGTCCTTGATCACCACTGACCCTGGACTGTCTGGGAGTTGAGCGGGCAGGGCTCTGACACCTGGTGCTGTTTGTACGTTAATTCAGGGGCCTAATTGAAGAAAGCGCAGACTACTGGTCAGAGCATCTAGGCTGGCAGAAACGGTCGGCCTAAGGTGGCCGAACAAATGTGGGGCGGGGTGAAACCGGCCCCCACAGCGTCTCTGCACATCTCTTTCCTGGACCCTTAAAGGTCATTGGAATCTATAACACTTCCAATGCTGCTGCTCAGGTGGACGAGCAGGGAGGCAGGGGGCCTGGGGACAATCAACGTCACCTGGAGGCTGCTGGGGAGAAGCTCTGACCCTCGCCCCAGGGTATGAGGGCTCCCAACTCAGCACTCAGCAGTTACAGAAGAAGGGTCTGCACCCTCAGCACTCCAAGAATGAGGAACGGGACAAAAGGCAGAGGGGGGGTTTGTCCCCAGCAAAGCCCATTAAAAATCCCTGGGAGATAAAAATAGAATCTGGGCAATAAAGTCAAGTCTAACCTTTCTTATCCTTTGTGCTTTGTCTAATTTCACGTGCTCCTAGGGTCCCGCATGCAGAGGTTCCACACCCGGCACTTCAGACCAGATTTCCTAGTGCAGAATGGCTGGGTCGACACCTCAGCTCCTGGGGCCCAGTGCAGACTCCGCGATATAGAGCCTGAGCTACAGCCAACCCGGCCCTCGAGAGCTCCGCCCCCTCCCTCCCACTGACTCTGACAGGATCTCTACACAGCAGCCCAGCCCACAGCCCACGGGGTAGTACATGCTCTCACCTCTCCATTCTCTGATCAAAATATAAAGTTTCCTTTGCTTGTGAACCACACTCAGTCTCGATCTGTTGGCCCCAATGACACTGGGCAGGGGGACACTTGTTGGGGTCCACTCTGGAGGATCAGTAACAGAAATTGAGACTATTGTAACCTCAATGAACAGATGTGTGAGCCAAAGTGTAGTTAACATAGAACAGTGTATAAGGCTCGGGTAAAATAAGATGTTTCTAACACTTCCATTGGATATTTCCATCACTTTATTATAAGCAAGTTCAGTGAAAAGGTTTGTCTTATTTGTCAGCTCAATATTAGAGAAATGAAGTGATTTCTTTCCAAGGATGTACATCTAATAATCTTGGTTAAACCTTCAATCTTGTTTTAAATGCTTTTCCATTGAAAATGATACCTCTCTTTCAGCTCCCCCATTTCTGAGAAGTATAAAATCTTATAATTTATTATTACCAAAGGGGAAAGGTGGGAGGAGGGATAAATTAACAGTTTGGGATTGACACATACACACTGCTATGTATAAAATAGATCATCAACAAGGAACTACTGTATAGCACAGGGAACTACACTCAACATTTTGCAATAACCTATAAGGGGAAATAATCTGAAAAAGAATAGATATTTTTATTGACATCATCTATCAATGACAGTTAAAGTGTAACCTAAGGGAAGCTGGTGGTGAGTGCTTCTGACCCTGAAGACTTCAATCATCTAAAGTTTGGACTCTGCCTACTTCCCAAGGCCCTTAATGAACATATGTGTAGCCGTAGCTTAAAAAATTCCCCAGTTTGGGTTTCGGGGAGACACTGATTTTGAAAAAGCCCTGGTGTTCTCCTTACATGAATGGGACTCTTCCTACTGCTAAAACATGTCTGTCACACCCAGAGGATGGTATACCGTCTGATCGGGAAGAGCTTGGAAAAGGCATCTCATCTCCTCATCTCCTGGTGCTCGGGTTCACCCCTCCAGCGTCTTTACTAACAGTCTCCCCACTTGGAGATGTCAGCACTGTCAACATCCTGTTGCGTACAGTTTGGAATTTGTCCAGAGGATGAAGCGGAAGGATGAGGAACAATGAGAGACAAGTCCTACGTGTTCAGACAGGCACATGTCACTCTAATTTCCAATCAAGAAGACGAATTGACCAAAGGCTAGGGTTGCCCATGGAAACAGTATAGGGCTTGAGGAAATCCCGCTGCTTTGTGGCCAGTTCCCATAAACACAAGTTGAACAATAGAACTCAGGGGCAGTAAAATTCACAAAACTGCAGAGTTGAAAATATCCATCACTGAAAAATGTCTTGAGGAAAGTCAGAGAAAAGGACTTGTAAGCAAGGGAGAATGGCAGGAAAGGGATTTGAGGAGGTAGAAAGGACTCGCCGTTAAGCACAAGAAAAGGAGCTGAACATTGCCAACATTGCAGTTGGCCAAAAAGGGTGTATGCGTTTTTTTGTGTATATATTCAAGAAAAGAGCGTACACCTTTTTAGCCAACCAAACAGGTGGGCACTGGAAGTCAATACTACAAAAGACATCACTTCGCATCAGTCAGAAGAGCCATCCTCATAAAGCGTAAACAACAGAAATGCAGGACAGGGCAAGGAGAAGAGGGAGCCCTGTGAGACTTATAGTGGAAATGTATATTGCCAACGGCCATTCTGGAGAAGTGTATTGTGTCTACTAAAGCATCTAAACAATGAGCTACAGAGCATAGGGCACTTGCACTCATGGGCGTATATCTTGGGAAAAACAAAAATCGAGAGGACACAGGCACCCCAATGTTTACCCCCTCTCTGTTTAAAAGATCCTCGACTAGGATATAACTTAAATGTCTCTGGAGGGAAAAAATGGATAGAGATGTGGTACTTAGGTAGAGTGGAATATTATTCAGCCTGGAAATCAATGAAATATGGCCAGCTGTAACAACTCCGGAGGAGTTACGTATGATCATTCTAAGTGACAGGATTCAAAAAGAAGAAGACACATATCATAAGATATCACTTAAAGGTGGAATCCAAAATGGCTACACATGAAATAAATTACAAAACAAAAACATAGTCAAATATGTAGAAAACACGCATAAGGCTGCTAAACGGGAAAGGTGGGGAGGGGTGAGGCATCATCCAGGAGGTTGAAATTAGCAAAGATACCATTCCAAATACCAAACTGATAATCAACAAGGCCTACACGGTAGCTAAAAGAACTGCACTCAGCACACTCAAGTCACCGGAAAAGAATATATACGACTGGTAAGAATCTGAAAAAGAATTTATTGATGTCTCTCTGTACGTGAATCAAGTGGATGTACAGCAGCAAGAAACAGAGCTTTGAAAATCAGCTGTAACCAATATAGTAATAAATTGAAAAAAATAAACGACAGAGAGACAGAGAAAACCTCTTACAACTTTTCCTCAGGGACGGTGATGCAACATGGATTGAACACATCTAGACCCACAGCAGGATGAGACATAAGGCTGGAAACTGTTTGCGCTAAGAGAAATGTGAGGTTGGGTGAGGAAATGCACACCCTTTAAAGTAATACTACCTGGTACCCATTCAATGGGTCCCAAATCTGCAGGTTCAAGGGCTCTTCCTACAGCTAAAACATGCATGGAAAACCCAGAGGACTGTACACCATGTGATCGGGAGATGTGTCTAAAATGCACCTCATTTATCCTCTCCTGGTGCTCCTGTTCACCATTCCAGCCACGTTACTTAGAAGCTCCCCACTTGGAGAATCAGCACATTTAAACTTCTGTTTCACACATTTTGCAAATTGTGAGGAGGATGAACGGGAAGAGGGGGAACCAATGAGAGAAGAGTTGTAGGGGTTTGGACGGGCACATATCACTCTAATTTCCCATTAAGAATAAGAATTAAAAAAAGGCTCAGCCTGCCTCGCCGGAGCCAAAATAGGGCCTGAAGCAATCCTGCGGGTTTGAGGCCAGCTCACAAAAGAGCAACTTAAAACATGGAGCTCAGGGTCACTGCAATTCACAAACCTGCAGAGTTATAAATGAAAACTAACGTCCAAAAATATGTTGAGGTAAGGCAAAGAAGAGGATCTGAATGCAAGACAGAATTGCAAGAAACAGATTTCAAGAGATAGATTGGACTCGTCTTTAACGCACATGAAAAGCGGCAGAATTTCGACAATGATGCAGTTGGCCCAAAAGGGCGTATGCGAGTTTTCCTGATTATATCCAGGAAAAAACGCATACGCACTTTATGGGCAACGAAGCAAGCAAGCAATGCAAATGTGCACAACAAAGAAGTCTCATTTCCCACCGGTCAAAAGGGCCATCCTAAAAAATTGTAAAAACCAGAAATGCAGGACAGGCCATGGAGAACAGGGAGCCTTTATACGCTGATGGGCAGTGTGTGAACTGCCGAGAGCCACTCTGGAGAAGTGTATGGTGGTTCCTAAATCATCTAAAAACAGAGCTACAGAGCATAGGACACTTCCAATCATGGGAGTATATCTAGGGAAGTCTAAAAATCAACAAGACACAAGCACACCACAGTTTAGGGCTACTCTGTTTACAAGAACCTCAACTTCAGTACACCTTAAATATCCCAGGAAAGAGAACAATGGATAAAGAAGATGTGGTACTTATGTACAATGGAATATCTCTTCACCATGAAATCAATGTAATAAGGCTAGTAGAAGGATAAAGAGTGGATTTAGGTCCGATAATACTACTTGAAATAAGTCAAACAGAAAAAGAAACATATCATAAGATATCACTTATAGAGGGAGGGTAAATATGGCTGCACAAGAAATGAATTACAGAACAGAACAGTGTCTCACATTTAGAAAACACACTTATGTCAGCTTAAGGGGAAAGGAGAGGTGGGGTGATGCATAAAACCAGAGTTTGAAATTAGCACAGATACCGTTCAAGAAACCAAATAGGTATTAGACAAGATCTACACCTTGCTCAATGAACTGGCCTCAACACACCCTATACACCGCAGAGAAATATATCTGAGTAATAAGAATCTTAAAACCCATGTATTGATATATCTCCATAAGGGAATCAAGTGTGTGCAGAGCGGCACAAACACAGCAGTGAAAATGAGCTAAACCCCATTATAGAAATAAATTTTAAAAACAAAACGCAGAAACAATGAAAGAGAGAAAAATTCTTACAAAATTCGCTCAGGGGCTGTGATGCAACCTGGATTGACCACATATAAACCCACAGCTGGATAAGACATAAGGCTGGACACTTGGGGCTGAGAGGATTGGTGAGCTTCGGTGAGCAACTGCCGAAAGTTTAATGCAATACTTCATGCTACTCATTCCAAGGGTCCCAACACTCCAGGTTGAAGGGAATCTTCCTACAGCTAAACCATGCTTGGGAAACCCAGCGACTGGTATACCATATGATCGGGAAAGGTTTCTAAAACGCACCACATTTTTCCTCTCCTGGGGCTCCGGATCGACATTCCAGCCGCTTTACTAACAACATCCCCACATGGAGAGTCAATGCCTTTAAGTTCTGGTATCGCACAGTCTTCAGTTAGTGCGGAGGATGAATGGGAATAGGGGGAACCAGTGAGAAACTAGCTGTAGCGGTTTCAATGGGCACATGTCACTCTAATTTCACATCAGTAAGAAGAATGAACCAAAGGCACAGCAAGGTGCCCCAGAAGAAGAATAGGGCTTCAAGGAATCCTGTGGTTATGGGGCAAGATCACAAAACTAAGAGCTGAAAAATGGAGCTAAGGGCCACACAATTCAAAAACCTGACTTGCCCAAAAAGGGCGTGTGCGTTTTTTCCTGAATATATTCAGGAAAAAACGCATACGCCCTTTTTGGCCAACCAAGCAAGCTTGCAAAGGAAATCTGCACTACAATGAAGTCTCAATTCCCCCTGGTCAAAAGGGCCATCTGAAAAAAGTGTAAAATCCATAAAGGCATGACAGGCCATGGAGAACTGGGAGCCATCTTATGCTGATGGGCAGGATGTAAATTGCCAACAGCCACTCTGGAGAAGTGTTTGGTGTTTCCTGAAACATCTAAAAAACAAAGCAACAGAGCCTAGGGCACTTCCACTTATGGTACTATAGTTTAGGGCAATTAAAATCAAAAAGACACAGCCACCCCAAAGTTTGGGATGGCTCTGTTTACAAGAACCTCATATACGGTACAAGTTCAATATCGCAGAAAGTGAAAAATGGATAAAGAAGTTGTGGTACTTACGTACAATGCAATATCACTCAGCAATGAAATCTATGTCATCAGGCCCGTAGCAGCATAATGAGTGGACTAAGTACGATGAATCTAACTGAAATAAGTCACACAGAAAAAGAAACATCATAAGGTATCACTAATACACGGAATGTAAACTTGGCTACACAGGAACTGAATTCCAAAACAGAACAGGGTCTCAAATTTAGAAACCCAACTTATGCTTGCTTAAGGGGAAAGGTGAGTTGGGGTGCTGCATAAAACCAGAGATTGAAATGAGCACAGATAAAGTTCCTTAAGCCAAATATGGAATAGACAAGAGCTACTCCTTGCTCAACGAAATGGACTCAACACCCCATATTAAATGCCTAAGTGTGTACCTGACTAGCAACTATCTTAAAACCTATGGATTGCTATGTCTCCGAAAGAGAATCAAGCGTGTGTACAGGGGCATAAACGCAGCAGTGATAGGATTGGAGAAGTTCGGTGAGCAAATGAAGACCCTTTGAAGTCATATTGCATGGTACCCATTCCACGGGTCTCAACTCTCCAGGTTTAAGGTATTCTTCCTTCAGCTAAAACATGCATGTGGAACCCTGAGTATGATCAACTGTGTGATCGGGAGACGTGTTCAAGTATGTCTCAGTTTTCGTCCCCTGGTACTCGGGTGCAACATTCCAGACGCTTTACTAACACTCTCCCGACTTGGAGAGTCAGTGCCTTTAACCTCCTGTTTGGCCCAGTTTGCAATTTCTGCGGAAGATGAACAGGAATAGGGAGAACCAATGACAGACTAGATGGAGGTGTCTGGACGGGCAAATTTAACTCTCATTTCCCACCAGGAAGAGGAATTAACCAAAGGCTCAGCGTGCCGTGCCGGAACCAGATTAGGGCCTGAAGCCATCCTGCGGTGTTGCGACCAGCTCACGAGAAAGCGAGTTGAAGAAAGGAGCTCAGGGGCACTGTAATTCACAAACCTGCAGAGTTATAAATGACAGCTATCGTCCAAAAATATACTGAAGTAAGGCTGCCAAGAGGACTTGAAAGCGGGGCAGAATTGCAGGAAACCGATTTCAGGAGGTAGACTGGAATTGCATTTAAAGCATAGGAAAAGAGGCAGAACGTCCACAATGATGCACTTGGCCAAAAAGGGCGTATGCGTTTTTTCCTGAATATATTCAGGAAAAAACGCATACGCCCTTTTTGGCCAACCAAGCAAGCTTGCAAAGGAAATCTGCACTACAATGAAGTCTCACTTCCCCCCGGTCAAAAGGGCCATCTGAAAAAAGTGTAAAATCCAGAAAGGCAGGACAGGCCATGGAGAACTGGGAGCCTTGTTATGCTGATGGGCGGGATGTCAATTGCCAACAGCCACTCGGGAGAAGTGTATGGTGTTTCCTGAAACATCTAAAAAACAAAGCAACAGAGCCTAGGGCACTTCCACTTATGGTCCTATAGCTTAGGGAAATTAAAATCAAAAGACACAGCCACCCCAAAGGTTGGGACGGCTCTGTTTACAAGAACCTGGTTTACGGTACAAGTTCAATATCGCAGAAAGTGAAAAATGGATAAAGATGTTGTGGTACTTACGTACAATGCAGTATCACTCAGCAATGAAATCTATGTCATCAGGCCCGTAGCAGCATAATGAGTGGATTCAGGTATGATGATTCTAACTGAAATAAGTCACACAGAAAAAGAAACATCATAAGATATCACTAATACACGGAATGTAAACTTGGCTACACAGGAACTGAATTCCAAAACAGAACAGGGTCTCAAATTTAGAAAACCAACTTATGCTTGCTTAAGGGGAAAGGTGAGTTGGGGTGCTGCATAAAACCAGAGATTGAAATGAGCACAGATAAAATTCCTTAAGCCAAATATGGAATAGACAAGAGCTACTCCTTGCTCAACGAAATGGATTCAACAATGAGGTATCACCTCACACCTGGTAGAATAGGCATCATAGAAAATCTACAAGCAAAAAATGCTGGAAATGGTGTGGAGAAAAGTAACCCTCTTCCACTATTGTTGGGAATATAAATTGATACAGTCACTATGGAGAACAATATGGAATTTCTTAAGAAACTAACAATAGAATTACCATATGATACAGCAATCCCAGTACTGGACATATACCCAGACAAAACCATAAATCAAAAAGAGACATTCACCGCAATGTTCATTGCATCACTATTTACAATATCGAGGTAATGAAGCAACCTAAATGCCCACAGACAGACGAATGCATAAAGCCGTGGTACATATATAAAATGGAATATTACTAAGCCACGAAAAGGAATGAAATTGGGTCATTTGTAGAGACGTCGATGCATCTAGAGACTGTCATACAGAGTGAAGTAAGTCAGAAAGAGAAAAACAAATCTTGTATATTCATGCATATATGTGGAACCTAGAAAACCTGTACAGATTAACCATTTTGCAAGGCATAAATAGAGCAACAGATGTAGACAACAAACGTATGGACAACAAGGGGGGAAAGCTGTTGGGGGGGGTGGTGGGAGGAGTTGAGAGACTGGGATTGGCATGTATACATTTATATGTATAAAATAGATAACCAATAAGAACCTGCTGTATAAAAATATAAAATAAAATTCAAAATTAAAAAGAAATAAAATTTAAAAAATAGAAAAAACAATTATTCCCTTCACATACATGTATTTATATGAATAAATTATTTCCATGCTTATATCTGTAAATACAAAAAAGAGGAATAAAATGTACCTTGAACCCAAAACGAAAAAGAGAAAAAAAACGCAGAACCAACCAGTTCCACAGAGGAAAACCGTATCAGGACACTTGCTCCAGTTGTAAACAATTCTGAAGTTGGTCAGTGGTGGGGAATCGTCTCCCATTCAGCCAGCAGCCCCCACGCAACAAGCGTCCTCATTGCAAAGCTGGGGCACCGTGCCGAGGCATCTGTGAGTAAACGTGAGCTGAGCCCCAGGCCAGTTGTTGCTGAACTATTCCCACGCATCCCAGGTAAAACACCTGAATATAGACAAGGACTTGAAAGCCTAGAGGGAGGGCCATAGAGCCACACGAGTGACAGCATGCCGGCCGACTTGGTGCCTGCAGGCCAGCCAGGATGGTCCTGGCCCTGGGTGCTCTTCTGGAAGATTTCCATTTCCCTGCCTGAGATACCCGTCCTGTCCCTGCCCCCACTGCTTGTTTCCTTCCTCACCTCTGCCCAGGGAGAAATTCCAGCAGCAGGTATGGGTGACACATCTTCTTCTTTAGCAGGTGGCAGCCTGGCAACTGCTGCAGAAAGTCCAGCAGAGCCCCACTCACACTGGGCCACCCACAAAGCCGTGGCCTCTCACTCCCTCCCACCAGCCCAGCCCCGAGACTGCTGACAGGGCAGAGAAAATGGCGTCAGGCACGGCTGCAGGGGCTCTTGCTGCCTGGAGTGGTATTTATAGTGATCTCAACCCAGGCACACCTGGGGAGGGCTGGCCGGCACGGTAAGGCTGCCCAGGTCAGCCAATCATCACCCCTCAGGGGCTCACAGTTGCAGAAAATGGAACTTGCTGAGCCAGCCAGGTCCAAGGAACAGGTGTGGGCTCCTGAGAGTCAGGATAGACAAGGGGCTGCAGCTTTGGCTTGTTTTCTAATCATTTTATCTGGCCCATGAGTGGGAGACAACTTCAAGAAAACCCTCTCCTAATGAGAGGAACCCAGGAGTCAGGGAGAGGAGGGGTGGGTGGTGGTTGGAGACAGAGGCCTGGTGCCCCGGGTGCAGTGGAAGTCTCTGGAAGACCAGGTGGAGGGAGGCCTCACGGAGTGATGCCCAGGGTCACAGACCTGTCGCAGCTGCTGTTTGTTAGTTCAAGTCCTGCTCTGAGGTGCTCTGTGTCAGCTCTGAGCGACAGGTGAGCTGGGGGTGCTCTGCAATGAGGGCTATGTGCACGGTTCCTGTGTGCCCAGCCCTGCCACGGTACCTGCAAGGGTAGCTCTGTATCCTGGGAGGGGCCTGACCACGAGAGCCCTGTGGGCTGGGGTGGGGGTGGGGTACCTGCCCAGGTGAGCTCCATATTCTGGGATTGGTCTGACCACGAGAGCCCCATGGGCTGCTGGGGACCTGGTAAAGGATGTCAGGACAGTCAGTGAAGCCACCGAGGATATACCTCCAGTTGCTCCTAATTCCTACACCCTGCTGGTCATTCTACCAACCACCAGGACATGGTATTCTGTATTAGTCTTCAATGATGCCTTCGTTTGTATTCCATTAGTCCCAGAGTCACAAGAAATTTTGGCTTGTGAGTGGCAGGACTCAACATACAACTAAAACAATACTTCCGGGCCGTCTGGCCCCAAGGGTGCAAAAATTCCCACCCCATCTTTGGGGAAAGCTTAGCTAAAGACCTAAAAGTTCTACCTCTGGAAAAGGAAACCCTCCTTCAATATGCAGACGACATTCTGATCGCCAGCCCTACTAAGGAGGCCTCTGAACTACCAAGCCAATAAAGGATAGAAGTTGTCCAAGAAAAAGCTCAAATATCACAGACTGCCGTGACCTGCCTGGGCTTCATTCTCACAGAAGGTTGGAGAAGTCCATCCCAGGAAAGGGAAGAAACCATTTTCAGCCTTACCCCTTTCTAAAACTAGAAGACAGCTTAGGGGTTCCTGGGGAGGCCAGGGTTTGCTGCTTCTGGATCCCTAACTACAGTCTACTAGCTGGGCCTCTATATGAAACACTGAAAGGAAAAGATGATGATCCTTTTGAATAGAATCCAGAAGTGGCCTTTCAAGAATGGAAAGAGCAGTCAATTCAGACCCTTGCCCTGGAACTCCCTAATTTAGCTAAACCCTTTGACCTTTACATTCCCGGTGAAAGGTGAATCGCCATTGGAGAATTAGTGCAAAACCTGGGACCACTTGAAATGGAACAATGCAAGAATGCCATCCAGGTAGGATAAACTATGGTCACCAAGGGGCTTGGCCCACTGCCACATCTGGCCAAGATACTGGCGGTATCTAAAACCCTGGAAATCAGCAGCCCAAAAGGCCACCTCCCTCCTAAGGGAAAAGGACCCCACGTGGTGATCCTAACCACCAACCATGCCCTGAAGTTGCAGGGTTCGCTCCGTGGGCACACCGACCTCGAGTGAGGAGGCCCTCCAACTCCAACATCCAGAGAGATAACCGGGGGCAACAGGGCACCATGACGACTCGTGTGAACATCACTTGACCTGGAGTTTCTCTCATAAAACAACAAGAGTGTGTCCCAAAAGAGTAGACTACTGCTTGCAGGACTTACTGCACCCAGAGGGGAGCTAATAATCTTGGCGGGGGAACCGTATATCACACTGTCACCATAGAAAAGCCTACAGACACCGTGATGATGGTGGCCAGTAAGACCGGCTGGACTCTTGTTTACTTCAAAAGGCTGTTGACTCAGTGGCCATCATGGTCCTTGATCACCACTGACCCTGGACTGTCTGGGAGTTGAGCGGGCAGGGCTCTGACACCTGGTGCTGTTTGTACGTTAATTCAGGGGCCTAATTGAAGAAAGCGCAGACTACTGGTCAGAGCATCTAGGCTGGCAGAAACGGTCGGCCTAAGGTGGCCGAACAAATGTGGGGCGGGGTGAAACCGGCCCCCACAGCGTCTCTGCACATCTCTTTCCTGGACCCTTAAAGGTCATTAGAATCTATAACACTTCCAATGCTGGTGCTCAGGTGGACGAGCAGGGAGGCAGGGGGCCTGGGGACAATCAACGTCACCTGGAGGCTGCTGGGGAGAAGCTCTGACCCTCGCCCCAGGGTATGAGGGCTCCCAACTCAGCACTCAGCAGTTACAGAAGAAGGGTCTGCACCCTCAGCACTCCAAGAATGAGGAACGGGACAAAAGGCAGAGGGGGGGTTTGTCCCCAGCAAAGCCCATTAAAAATCCCTGGGAGATAAAAATAGAATCTGGGCAATAAAGTCAAGTCTAACCTTTCTTATCCTTTGTGCTTTGTCTAATTTCACGTGCTCCTAGGGTCCCGCATGCAGAGGTTCCACACCCGGCACTTCAGACCAGATTTCCTAGTGCAGAATGGCTGGGTCGACACCTCAGCTCCTGGGGCCCAGTGCAGACTCCGCGATATAGAGCCTGAGCTACAGCCAACCCGGCCCTCGAGAGCTCCGCCCCCTCCCTCCCACTGACTCTGACAGGATCTCTACACAGCAGCCCAGCCCACAGCCCACGGGGTAGTACATGCTCTCACCTCTCCATTCTCTGATCAAAATATAAAGTTTCCTTTGCTTGTGAACCAAACTCAGTCTCGATCTGTTGGCCCCAATGACACTGGGCAGGGGGACACTTGTTGGGGTCCACTCTGGAGGATCAGTAACAGAAATTGAGACTATTGTAACCTCAATGAACAGATGTGTGAGCCAAAGTGTAGTTAACATAGAACAGTGTATAAGGCTCGGGTAAAATAAGATGTTTCTAACACTTCCATTGGATATTTCCATCACTTTATTATAAGCAAGTTCAGTGAAAAGGTTTGTCTTATTTGTCAGCTCAATATTAGAGAAATGAAGTGATTTCTTTCCAAGGATGTACATCTAATAATCTTGGTTAAACCTTCAATCTTGTTTTAAATGCTTTTCCATTGAAAATGATACCTCTCTTTCAGCTCCCCCATTTCTGAGAAGTATAAAATCTTATAATTTATTATTACCAAAGGGGAAAGGTGGGAGGAGGGATAAATTAACAGTTTGGGATTAACACATACACACTGCTATGTATAAAATAGATCATCAACAAGGAACTACTGTATAGCACAGGGAACTACACTCAACATTTTGCAATAACCTATAAGGGGAAATAGTCTGAAAAAGAATAGATATTTTTATTGACATCATCTATCAATGACAGTTAAAGTGTAACCTAAGGGAAGCTGGTGGTGAGTGCTTCTGACCCTGAAGACTTCAATCATCTAAAGTTTGGACTCTGCCTACTTCCCAAGGCCCTTAATGAACATATGTGTAGCCGTAGCTTAAAAAATTCCCCAGTTTGGGTTTCGGGGAGACACTGATTTTGAAAAAGCCCTGGTGTTCTCCTTACATGAATGGGACTCTTCCTACTGCTAAAACATGTCTGTCACACCCAGAGGATGGTATACCGTCTGATCGGGAAGAGTTTGGAAAAGGCATCTCATCTCCTCATCTCCTGGTGCTCGGGTTCACCCCTCCAGCGTCTTTACTAACAGTCTCCCCACTTGGAGATGTCAGCACTGTCAACATCCTGTTGCGTACAGTTTGGAATTTGTCCAGAGGATGAAGCGGAAGGATGAGGAACAATGAGAGACAAGTCCTACGTGTTCAGACAGGCACATGTCACTCTAATTTCCAATCAGGAAGACGAATTGACCAAAGGCTAGGGTTGCCCATGGAAACAGTATAGGGCTTGAGGAAATCCCGCTGCTTTGTGGCCAGTTCCCATAAACACAAGTTGAACAATAGAACTCAGGGGCAGTAAAATTCACAAAACTGCAGAGTTGAAAATATCCATCACTGAAAAATGTCTTGAGGAAAGTCAGAGAAAAGGACTTGTAAGCAAGGGAGAATGGCAGGAAAGGGATTTGAGGAGGTAGAAAGGACTCGCCATTAAGCACAAGAAAAGGAGCTGAACATTGCCAACATTGCAGTTGGCCAAAAAGGGTGTACGCGTTTTTTTTGTGTATATATTCAAGAAAAGAGCGTACACCTTTTTAGCCAACCAAACAGGTGGGCACTGGAAGTCAATACTACAAAAGACATCACTTCGCATCAGTCAGAAGAGCCATCCTCATAAAGCGTAAACAACAGAAATGCAGGACAGGGCAAGGAGAAGAGGGAGCCCTGTGAGACTTATAGTGGAAATGTATATTGCCAACGGCCATTCTGGAGAAGTGTATTGTGTTTACTAAAGCATCTAAACAATGAGCTACAGAGCATAGGGCACTTGCACTCATGGGCGTATATCTTGGGAAAAACAAAAATCGAGAGGACACAGGCACCCCAATGTTTACCCCCTCTCTGTTTAAAAGATCCTCGACTAGGATATAACTTAAATGTCTCTGGAGGGAAAAAAATGGATAGAGATGTGGTACTTAGGTAGAGTGGAATATTATTCAGCCTGGAAATCAATGAAATATGGCCAGCTGTAACAACTCCGGAGGAGTTACGTATGATCATTCTAAGTGACAGGATTCAAAAAGAAGAAGACACATATCATAAGATATCACTTAAAGGTGGAATCCAAAATGGCTACACATGAAATAAATTACAAAACAAAAACATAGTCAAATATGTAGAAAACACGCATAAGGCTGCTAAACGGGAAAGGTGGGGAGGGGTGAGGCATCATCCAGGAGGTTGAAATTAGCAAAGATACCATTCCAAATACCAAACTGATAATCAACAAGGCCTACACGGTAGCTAAAAGAACTGCACTCAGCACACTCAAGTCACCGGAAAAGAATATATACGACTGGTAAGAATCTGAAAAAGAATTTATTGATGTCTCTCTGTACGTGAATCAAGTGGATGTACAGCAGCAAGAAACAGAGCTTTGAAAATCAGCTGTAACCAATATAGTAATAAATTGAAAAAAATAAACGACAGAGAGACAGAGAAAACCTCTTACAACTTTTCCTCAGGGACGGTGATGCAACATGGATTGAACACATCTAGACCCACAGCAGGATGAGACATAAGGCTGGAAACTGTTTGCGCTAAGAGAAATGTGAGGTTGGGTGAGGAAATGCACACCCTTTAAAGTAATACTACCTGGTACCCATTCAATGGGTCCCAAATCTGCAGGTTCAAGGGATCTTCCTACAGCTAAAACATGCATGGAAAACCCAGAGGACTGTACACCATGTGATCGGGAGATGTGTCTAAAATGCACCTCATTTATCCTCTCCTGGTGCTCCTGTTCACCATTCCAGCCACGTTACTTAGAAGCTCCCCACTTGGAGAATCAGCACATTTAAACTTCTGTTTCACACATTTTGCAAATTGTGAGGAGGATGAACGGGAAGAGGGGGAACCAATGAGAGAAGAGTTGTAGGGGTTTGGACGGGCACATATCACTCTAATTTCCCATTAAGAATAAGAATTAAAAAAAGGCTCAGCCTGCCTCGCCGGAGCCAAAATAGGGCCTGAAGCAATCCTGCGCGTTTGAGGCCAGCTCACAAAAGAGCAACTTAAAACATGGAGCTCAGGGTCACTGCAATTCACAAACCTGCAGAGTTATAAATGAAAACTAACGTCCAAAAATATGTTGAGGTAAGGCAAAGAAGAGGATCTGAATGCAAGACAGAATTGCAAGAAACAGATTTCAAGAGATAGATTGGACTCGTCTTTAACGCACATGAAAAGCGGCAGAATTTCGACAATGATGCAGTTGGCCCAAAAGGGCGTATGCGAGTTTTCCTGATTATATCCAGGAAAAAACGCATACGCACTTTATGGGCAACGAAGCAAGCAAGCAATGCAAATGTGCACAACAAAGAAGTCTCATTTCCCACCGGTCAAAAGGGCCATCCTAAAAAATTGTAAAAACCAGAAATGCAGGACAGGCCATGGAGAACAGGGAGCCTTTATACGCTGATGGGCAGTGTGTGAACTGCCGAGAGCCACTCTGGAGAAGTGTATGGTGGTTCCTAAATCATCTAAAAACAGAGCTACAGAGCATAGGACACTTCCAATCATGGGAGTATATCTAGGGAAGTCTAAAAATCAACAAGACACAAGCACACCACAGTTTAGGGCTACTCTGTTTACAAGAACCTCAACTTCAGTACACCTTAAATATCCCAGGAAAGAGAACAATGGATAAAGAAGATGTGGTACTTACGTACAATGGAATATCTCTTCACCATGAAATCAATGTAATAAGGCTAGTAGAAGGATAAAGAGTGGATTTAGGTCCGATAATACTACTTGAAATAAGTCAAACAGAAAAAGAAACATATCATAAGATATCACTTATAGAGGGAGGGTAAATATGGCTGCACAAGAAATGAATTACAGAACAGAACAGTGTCTCACATTTAGAAAACACACTTATGTCAGCTTAAGGGGAAAGGAGAGGTGGGGTGATGCATAAAACCAGAGTTTGAAATTAGCACAGATACCGTTCAAGAAACCAAATAGGTATTAGACAAGATCTACACCTTGCTCAATGAACTGGCCTCAACACACCCTATACACCGCAGAGAAATATATCTGAGTAATAAGAATCTTAAAACCCATGTATTGATATATCTCCATAAGGGAATCAAGTGTGTGCAGAGCGGCACAAACACAGCAGTGAAAATGAGCTAAACCCCATTATAGAAATAAATTTTAAAAACAAAACGCAGAAACAATGAAAGAGAGAAAAATTCTTACAAAATTCGCTCAGGGGCTGTGACGCAACCTGGATTGACCACATATAAACCCACAGCTGGATAAGACATAAGGCTGGACACTTGGGGCTGAGAGGATTGGTGAGCTTCGGTGAGCAACTGCCGAAAGTTTAATGCAATACTTCATGCTACTCATTCCAAGGGTCCCAACACTCCAGGTTGAAGGGAATCTTCCTACAGCTAAACCATGCTTGGGAAACCCAGCGACTGGTATACCATATGATCAGGATAGGTTTCTAAAACGCACCACATTTTTCCTCTCCTGGGGCTCCGGATCGACATTCCAGCCGCTTTACTAACAACATCCCCACATGGAGAGTCAATGCCTTTAAGTTCTGGTATCGCACAGTCTTCAGTTAGTGCGGAGGATGAATGGGAATAGGGGGAACCAGTGAGAAACTAGCTGTAGCGGTTTCAATGGGCACATGTCACTCTAATTTCACATCAGTAAGAAGAATGAACCAAAGGCACAGCAATGTGCCCCAGAAGAAGAATAGGGCTTCAAGGAATCCTGTGGTTATGGGGCAAGATCACAAAACTAAGAGCTGAAAAATGGAGCTAAGGGCCACTGCAATTCAAAAACCTGACTTGCCCAAAAAGGGCGTATGTGTTTTCTCCTGAATATATTCAGGAAAAAACGCATACGCCCTTTTTGGCCAACCAAGCAAGCTTGCAAAGGAAATCTGCACTACAATGAAGTCTCAATTCCCCACGGTCAAAAGGGCCATCTGAAAAAAGTGTAAAATCCAGAAAGGCAGGACAGGTCATGGAGAACTGGGAGCCATCTTATGCTGATGGGCAGGATGTAAATTGCCAACAGCCACTCTGGAGAAGTGTTTGGTGTTTCCTGAAACATCTAAAAAACAAAGCAACAGAGCCTAGGGCACTTCCACTTATGGTACTATAGTTTAGGGCAATTAAAATCAAAAAGACACAGCCACCCCAAAGTTTGGGATGGCTCTGTTTACAAGAACCTCATATACGGTACAAGTTCAATATTGCAGAAAGTGAAAAATGGATAAAGAAGTTGTGGTACTTACGTACAATGCAATATCACTCAGCAATGAAATCTATGTCATCAGGCCCGTAGCAGCATAATGAGTGGACTAAGTACGATGAATCTAACTGAAATAAGTCACACAGAAAAAGAAGCATCATAAGGTATCACTAATACACGGAATGTAAACTTGGCTACACAGGAACTGAATTCCAAAACAGAACAGGGTCTCAAATTTAGAAACCCAACTTATGCTTGCTTAAGGGGAAAGGTGAGTTGGGGTGCTGCATAAAACCAGAGATTGAAATGAGCACAGATAAAGTTCCTTAAGCCAAATATGGAATAGACAAGAGCTACTCCTTGCTCAACGAAATGGACTCAACACCCCATATTCAACGCCTAGGAATATACCTGACTAGTAAGAATCATAAAACCTATGGATTTATATATCTCTGTAAGAGAATCAAGAGTGTGTACAGCGGCATTACAGCAGTGAAAATCAGGTAAATCCCATAATAAAAATAAATTTCTTAAACAAAACACAATGACAGTGAAATAGAGAGAAATACTTAAGTAATTCATTCAAGGCTTCTGATGCAACCTGCATTTACCACATCTACACCCAGAGCTGGGTGACACATAAGGCTGGACACTTGGGGCTCATAATATTGGTGAGGTTCGGTGAGCAAATGAAGACGTTTGAAGTCATATTGCATGGTACCCATTCCATGGGTCTCAACTCTCCAGGTTTAAGGGATACTTCCTTCATCTAAAACTTGCATGTGGAACCCAGAGTATGATCCACCATGTGATCGAGAAACATGTTCAAATGTGTCTCACTTTTCGTTCCCTGGTACTCGGGTGCAACATGCCAGACGCTTTACTAACACTCTCCCGACTTGGAGAGTCAGTGCCTTTAACCTCCTGTTTGGCCCAGTTTGCAATTTCTGCGGAAGATGAACAGGAATAGGGAGAACCATTGAGAGACCAGCTGGAGGTGTCTGGACGGGCAAATTTAACTCTCATTTCCCACCAGGAAGAGGAATTAACCAAAGGCTCAGCGTGCCATGCCGGAACCAGATTAGGGCCTGAAGCCATCCTGCGGTGTTGCGGCCAGCTCACGAGAAAGCAAGTTGAAGAAAGGAGCTCAGGGGCACTGTAATTCACAAACCTGCAGAGTTATAAATGACAGCTATCGTCCAAAAATATACTGAAGTAAGGCTGCCAAGAGGACTTGAAAGCGGGGCAGAATTGCAGGAAACCGATTTCAGGAGGTAGACTGGAATTGCATTTAAAGCATAGGAAAAGAGGCAGAACGTCCACAATGATGCACTTGGCCAAAAAGGGCGTATGCGTTTTTTCCTGAATATATTCAGGAAAAAACGCATACGCCCTTTTTGGCCAACCAAGCAAGCTTGCAATGGAAATCTGCACTACAATGAAGTCTCACTTCCCCCCGGTCAAAAGGGCCATCTGAAAAAAGTGTAAAATCCAGAAAGGCAGGACAGGCCATGGAGAACTGGGAGCCTTGTTATGCTAATGGGCGGGATGTAAATTGCCAACAGCCACTCGGGAGAAGTGTATGGTGTTTCCTGAAACATCTAAAAAGCAAAGCAACAGAGCCTAGGGCACTTCCACTTATGGTCCTATAGCATAGGGAAATTAAAATCAAAAAGACACAGCCACCCCAAAGGTTGGGACGGCTCTGTTTACAAGAACCTGGTTTACGGTACAAGTTCAATATCGCAGAAAGTGAAAAATGGATAAAGAAGTTGTGGTACTTACGTACAATGCAGTATCACTCAGCAATGAAATCTATGTCATCAGGCCCGTAGCAGCATAATGAGTGGATTCAGGTATGATGATTCTAACTGAAATAAGTCACACAGAAAAAGAAACATCATAAGATATCACTAATACACGGAATGTAAACTTGGCTACACAGGAACTGAATTCCAAAACAGAACAGGGTCTCAAATTTAGAAAACCAACTTATGCTTGCTTAAGGGGAAAGGTGAGTTGGGGTGCTGCATAAAACCAGAGATTGAAATGAGCACAGATAAAATTCCTTAAGCCAAATATGGAATAGACAAGAGCTACTCCTTGCTCAACGAAATGGATTCAACAATGAGGTATCACCTCACACCTGGTAGAATAGGCATCATAGAAAATCTACAAGCAAAAAATGCTGGAAATGGTGTGGAGAAAAGTAACCCTCTTCCACTATTGTTGGGAATATAAATTGATACAGTCACTATGGAGAACAATATGGAATTTCTTAAGAAACTAACAATAGAATTACCATATGATACAGCAATCCCAGTACTGGACATATACCCAGACAAAACCATAAATCAAAAAGAGACATTCACCGCAATGTTCATTGCATCACTATTTACAATATCGAGGTAATGAAGCAACCTAAATGCCCACAGACAGACGAATGCATAAAGCCGTGGTACATATATAAAATGGAATATTACTAAGCCACGAAAAGGAATGAAATTGGGTCATTTGTAGAGACGTCGATGCATCTAGAGACTGTCATACAGAGTGAAGTAAGTCAGAAAGAGAAAAACAAATCTTGTATATTCATGCATATATGTGGAACCTAGAAAACCTGTACAGATTAACCATTTTGCAAGGCATAAATAGAGCAACAGATGTAGACAACAAACGTATGGACAACAAGGGGGGAAAGCTGTTGGGGGGGGTGGTGGGAGGAGTTGAGAGACTGGGATTGGCATGTATACATTTATATGTATAAAATAGATAACCAATAAGAACCTGCTGTATAAAAATATAAAATAAAATTCAAAATTAAAAAGAAATAAAATTTAAAAAATAGAAAAAACAATTATTCCCTTCACATACATGTATTTATATGAATAAATTATTTCCATGCTTATATCTGTAAATACAAAAAAGAGGAATAAAATGTACCTTGAACCCAAAACGAAAAAGAGAAAAAAAACGCAGAACCAACCAGTTCCACAGAGGAAAACCGTATCAGGACACTTGCTCCAGTTGTAAACAATTCTGAAGTTGGTCAGTGGTGGGGAATCGTCTCCCATTCAGCCAGCAGCCCCCACGCAACAAGCGTCCTCATTGCAAAGCTGGGGCACCGTGCCGAGGCATCTGTGAGTAAACGTGAGCTGAGCCCCAGGCCAGTTGTTGCTGAACTATTCCCACGCATCCCAGGTAAAACACCTGAATATAGACAAGGACTTGAAAGCCTAGAGGGAGGGCCATAGAGCCACACGAGTGACAGCATGCCGGCCGACTTGGTGCCTGCAGGCCAGCCAGGATGGTCCTGGCCCTGGGTGCTCTTCTGGAAGATTTCCATTTCCCTGCCTGAGATACCCGTCCTGTCCCTGCCCCCACTGCTTGTTTCCTTCCTCACCTCTGCCCAGGGAGAAATTCCAGCAGCAGGTATGGGTGACACATCTTCTTCTTTAGCAGGTGGCAGCCTGGCAACTGCTGCAGAAAGTCCAGCAGAGCCCCACTCACACTGGGCCACCCACAAAGCCGTGGCCTCTCACTCCCTCCCACCAGCCCAGCCCCGAGACTGCTGACAGGGCAGAGAAAATGGCGTCAGGCACGGCTGCAGGGGCTCTTGCTGCCTGGAGTGGTATTTATAGTGATCTCAACCCAGGCACACCTGGGGAGGGCTGGCCGGCACGGTAAGGCTGCCCAGGTCAGCCAATCATCACCCCTCAGGGGCTCACAGTTGCAGAAAATGGAACTTGCTGAACCAGCCAGGTCCAAGGAACAGGTGTGGGCTCCTGAGAGTCAGGATAGACAAGGGGCTGCAGCTTTGGCTTGTTTTCTAATCATTTTATCTGGCCCATGAGTGGGAGACAACTTCAAGAAAACCCTCTCCTAATGAGAGGAACCCAGGAGTCAGGGAGAGGAGGGGTGGGTGGTGGTTGGAGACAGAGGCCTGGTGCCCCGGGTGCAGTGGAAGTCTCTGGAAGACCAGGTGGAGGGAGGCCTCACGGAGTGATGCCCAGGGTCACAGACCTGTCGCAGCTGCTGTTTGTTAGTTCAAGTCCTGCTCTGAGGTGCTCTGTGTCAGCTCTGAGCGACAGGTGAGCTGGGGGTGCTCTGCAATGAGGGCTATGTGCACGGTTCCTGTGTGCCCAGCCCTGCCACGGTACCTGCAAGGGTAGCTCTGTATCCTGGGAGGGGCCTGACCACGAGAGCCCTGTGGGCTGGTGTGGGGGTGGGGTACCTGCCCAGGTGAGCTCCATATTCTGGGATTGGTCTGACCACGAGAGCCCCATGGGCTGCTGGGGACCTGGTAAAGGATGTCAGGACAGTCAGTGAAGCCACCGAGGATATACCTCCAGTTGCTCCTAATTCCTACACCCTGCTGGTCATTCTACCAACCACCAGGACATGGTATTCTGTATTAGTCTTCAATGATGCCTTCGTTTGTATTCCATTAGTCCCAGAGTCACAAGAAATTTTGGCTTGTGAGTGGCAGGACTCAACATACAACTAAAACAATACTTCCGGGCCGTCTGGCCCCAAGGGTGCAAAAATTCCCACCCCATCTTTGGGGAAAGCTTAGCTAAAGACCTAAAAGTTCTACCTCTGGAAAAGGAAACCCTCCTTCAATATGCAGACGACATTCTGATCGCCAGCCCTACTAAGGAGGCCTCTGAACTACCAAGCCAATAAAGGATAGAAGTTGTCCAAGAAAAAGCTCAAATATCACAGACTGCCGTGACCTGCCTGGGCTTCATTCTCACAGAAGGTTGGAGAAGTCCATCCCAGGAAAGGGAAGAAACCATTTTCAGCCTTACCCCTTTCTAAAACTAGAAGACAGCTTAGGGGTTCCTGGGGAGGCCAGGGTTTGCTGCTTCTGGATCCCTAACTACAGTCTACTAGCTGGGCCTCTATATGAAACACTGAAAGGAAAAGATGATGATCCTTTTGAATAGAATCCAGAAGTGGCCTTTCAAGAATGGAAAGAGCAGTCAATTCAGACCCTTGCCCTGGAACTCCCTAATTTAGCTAAACCCTTTGACCTTTACATTCCCGGTGAAAGGTGAATCGCCATTGGAGAATTAGTGCAAAACCTGGGACCACTTGAAATGGAACAATGCAAGAATGCCATCCAGGTAGGATAAACTATGGTCACCAAGGGGCTTGGCCCACTGCCACATCTGGCCAAGATACTGGCGGTATCTAAAACCCTGGAAATCAGCAGCCCAAAAGGCCACCTCCCTCCTAAGGGAAAAGGACCCCACGTGGTGATCCTAACCACCAACCATGCCCTGAAGTTGCAGGGTTCGCTCCGTGGGCACACCGACCTCGAGTGAGGAGGCCCTCCAACTCCAACATCCAGAGAGATAACCGGGGGCAACAGGGCACCATGACGACTCGTGTGAACATCACTTGACCTGGAGTTTCTCTCATAAAACAACAAGAGTGTGTCCCAAAAGAGTAGACTACTGCTTGCAGGACTTACTGCACCCAGAGGGGAGCTAATAATCTTGGCGGGGGAACCGTATATCACACTGTCACCATAGAAAAGCCTACAGACACCGTGATGATGGTGGCCAGTAAGACCGGCTGGACTCTTGTTTACTTCAAAAGGCTGTTGACTCAGTGGCCATCATGGTCCTTGATCACCACTGACCCTGGACTGTCTGGGAGTTGAGCGGGCAGGGCTCTGACACCTGGTGCTGTTTGTACGTTAATTCAGGGGCCTAATTGAAGAAAGCGCAGACTACTGGTCAGAGCATCTAGGCTGGCAGAAACGGTCGGCCTAAGGTGGCCGAACAAATGTGGGGCGGGGTGAAACCGGCCCCCACAGCGTCTCTGCACATCTCTTTCCTGGACCCTTAAAGGTCATTAGAATCTATAACACTTCCAATGCTGCTGCTCAGGTGGACGAGCAGGGAGGCAGGGGGCCTGGGGACAATCAACGTCACCTGGAGGCTGCTGGGGAGAAGCTCTGACCCTCGCCCCAGGGTATGAGGGCTCCCAACTCAGCACTCAGCAGTTACAGAAGAAGGGTCTGCACCCTCAGCACTCCAAGAATGAGGAACGGGACAAAAGGCAGAGGGGGGGTTTGTCCCCAGCAAAGCCCATTAAAAATCCCTGGGAGATAAAAATAGAATCTGGGCAATAAAGTCAAGTCTAACCTTTTTTATCCTTTGTGCTTTGTCTAATTTCACGTGCTCCTAGGGTCCCGCATGCAGAGGTTCCACACCCGGCACTTCAGACCAGATTTCCTAGTGCAGAATGGCTGGGTCGACACCTCAGCTCCTGGGGCCCAGTGCAGACTCCACGATATAGAGCCTGAGATACAGCCAACCCGGCCCTCGAGAGCTCCGCCCCCTCCCTCCCACTGACTCTGACAGGATCTCTACACAGCAGCCCAGCCCACAGCCCACGGGGTAGTACATGCTCTCACCTCTCCATTCTCTGATCAAAATATAAAGTTTCCTTTGCTTGTGAACCAAACTCAGTCTCGATCTGTTGGCCCCAATGACACTGGGCAGGGGGACACTTGTTGGGGTCCACTCTGGAGGATCAGTAACAGAAATTGAGACTATTGTAACCTCAATGAACAGATGTGTGAGCCAAAGTGTAGTTAACATAGAACAGTGTATAAGGCTCGGGTAAAATAAGATGTTTCTAACACTTCCATTGGATATTTCCATCACTTTATTATAAGCAAGTTCAGTGAAAAGGTTTGTCTTATTTGTCAGCTCAATATTAGAGAAATGAAGTGATTTCTTTCCAAGGATGTACATCTAATAATCTTGGTTAAACCTTCAATCTTGTTTTAAATGCTTTTCCATTGAAAATGATACCTCTCTTCCAGCTCCCCCATTTCTGAGAAGTATAAAATCTTATAATTTATTATTACCAAAGGGGAAAGGTGGGAGGAGGGATAAATTAACAGTTTGGGATTAACACATACACACTGCTATGTATAAAATAGATCATCAACAAGGAACTACTGTATAGCACAGGGAACTACACTCAACATTTTGCAATAACCTATAAGGGGAAATAATCTGAAAAAGAATAGATATTTTTATTGACATCATCTATCAATGACAGTTAAAGTGTAACCTAAGGGAAGCTGGTGGTGAGTGCTTCTGACCCTGAAGACTTCAATCATCTAAAGTTTGGACTCTGCCTACTTCCCAAGGCCCTTAATGAACATATGTGTAGCCGTAGCTTAAAAAATTCCCCAGTTTGGGTTTCGGGGAGACACTGATTTTGAAAAAGCCCTGGTGTTCTCCTTACATGAATGGGACTCTTCCTACTGCTAAAACATGTCTGTCACACCCAGAGGATGGTATACCGTCTGATCGGGAAGAGCTTGGAAAAGGCATCTCATCTCCTCATCTCCTGGTGCTCGGGTTCACCCCTCCAGCGTCTTTACTAACAGTCTCCCCACTTGGAGATGTCAGCACTGTCAACATCCTGTTGCGTACAGTTTGGAATTTGTCCAGAGGATGAAGCGGAAGGATGAGGAACAATGAGAGACAAGTCCTACGTGTTCAGACAGGCACATGTCACTCTAATTTCCAATCAGGAAGACGAATTGACCAAAGGCTAGGGTTGCCCATGGAAACAGTATAGGGCTTGAGGAAATCCCGCTGCTTTGTGGCCAGTTCCCATAAACACAAGTTGAACAATAGAACTCAGGGGCAGTAAAATTCACAAAACTGCAGAGTTGAAAATATCCATCACTGAAAAATGTCTTGAGGAAAGTCAGAGAAAAGGACTTGTAAGCAAGGGAGAATGGCAGGAAAGGGATTTGAGGAGGTAGAAAGGACTCGCCATTAAGCACAAGAAAAGGAGCTGAACATTGCCAACATTGCAGTTGGCCAAAAAGGGTGTATGCGTTTTTTTGTGTATATATTCAAGAAAAGAGCGTACACCTTTTTAGCCAACCAAACAGGTGGGCACTGGAAGTCAATACTACAAAAGACATCACTTCGCATCAGTCAGAAGAGCCATCCTCATAAAGCGTAAACAACAGAAATGCAGGACAGGGCAAGGAGAAGAGGGAGCCCTGTGAGACTTATAGTGGAAATGTATATTGCCAACGGCCATTCTGGAGAAGTGTATTGTGTCTACTAAAGCATCTAAACAATGAGCTACAGAGCATAGGGCACTTGCACTCATGGGCGTATATCTTGGGAAAAACAAAAATCGAGAGGACACAGGCACCCCAATGTTTACCCCCTCTCTGTTTAAAAGATCCTCGACTAGGATATAACTTAAATGTCTCTGGAGGGAAAAAATGGATAGAGATGTGGTACTTAGGTAGAGTGGAATATTATTCAGCCTGGAAATCAATGAAATATGGCCAGCTGTAACAACTCCGGAGGAGTTACGTATGATCATTCTAAGTGACAGAATTCAAAAAGAAGAAGACACATATCATAAGATATCACTTAAAGGTGGAATCCAAAATGGCTACACATGAAATAAATTACAAAACAAAAACATAGTCAAATATGTAGAAAACACGCATAAGGCTGCTAAACGGGAAAGGTGGGGAGGGGTGAGGCATCATCCAGGAGGTTGAAATTAGCAAAGATACCATTCCAAATACCAAACTGATAATCAACAAGGCCTACACGGTAGCTAAAAGAACTGCACTCAGCACACTCAAGTCACCGGAAAAGAATATATACGACTGGTAAGAATCTGAAAAAGAATTTATTGATGTCTCTCTGTACGTGAATCAAGTGGATGTACAGCAGCAAGAAACAGAGCTTTGAAAATCAGCTGTAACCAATATAGTAATAAATTGAAAAAAATAAACGACAGAGAGACAGAGAAAACCTCTTACAACTTTTCCTCAGGGACGGTGATGCAACATGGATTGAACACATCTAGACCCACAGCAGGATGAGACATAAGGCTGGAAACTGTTTGCGCTAAGAGAAATGTGAGGTTGGGTGAGGAAATGCACACCCTTTAAAGTAATACTACCTGGTACCCATTCAATGGGTCCCAAATCTGCAGGTTCAAGGGCTCTTCCTACAGCTAAAACATGCATGGAAAACCCAGAGGACTGTACACCATGTGATCGGGAGATGTGTCTAAAATGCACCTCATTTATCCTCTCCTGGTGCTCCTGTTCACCATTCCAGCCACGTTACTTAGAAGCTCCCCACTTGGAGAATCAGCACATTTAAACTTCTGTTTCACACATTTTGCAAATTGTGAGGAGGATGAACGGGAAGAGGGGGAACCAATGAGAGAAGAGTTGTAGGGGTTTGGACGGGCACATATCACTCTAATTTCCCATTAAGAATAAGAATTAAAAAAAGGCTCAGCCTGCCTCGCCGGAGCCAAAATAGGGCCTGAAGCAATCCTGCGCGTTTGAGGCCAGCTCACAAAAGAGCAACTTAAAACATGGAGCTCAGGGTCACTGCAATTCACAAACCTGCAGAGTTATAAATGAAAACTAACGTCCAAAAATATGTTGAGGTAAGGCAAAGAAGAGGATCTGAATGCAAGACAGAATTGCAAGAAACAGATTTCAAGAGATAGATTGGACTCGTCTTTAACGCACATGAAAAGCGGCAGAATTTCGACAATGATGCAGTTGGCCCAAAAGGGCGTATGCGAGTTTTCCTGATTATATCCAGGAAAAAACGCATACGCACTTTATGGGCAACGAAGCAAGCAAGCAACGCAAATGTGCACAACAAAGAAGTCTCATTTCCCACCGGTCAAAAGGGCCATCCTAAAAAATTGTAAAAACCAGAAATGCAGGACAGGCCATGGAGAACAGGGAGCCTTTATACGCTGATGGGCAGTGTGTGAACTGCCGAGAGCCACTCTGGAGAAGTGTATGGTGGTTCCTAAATCATCTAAAAACAGAGCTACAGAGCATAGGACACTTCCAATCATGGGAGTATATCTAGGGAAGTCTAAAAATCAACAAGACACAAGCACACCACAGTTTAGGGCTACTCTGTTTACAAGAACCTCAACTTCAGTACACCTTAAATATCCCAGGAAAGAGAACAATGGATAAAGAAGATGTGGTACTTATGTACAATGGAATATCTCTTCACCATGAAATCAATGTAATAAGGCTAGTAGAAGGATAAAGAGTGGATTTAGGTCCGATAATACTACTTGAAATAAGTCAAACAGAAAAAGAAACATATCATAAGATATCACTTATAGAGGGAGGGTAAATATGGCTGCACAAGAAATGAATTACAGAACAGAACAGTGTCTCACATTTAGAAAACACACTTATGTCAGCTTAAGGGGAAAGGAGAGGTGGGGTGATGCATAAAACCAGAGTTTGAAATTAGCACAGATACCGTTCAAGAAACCAAATAGGTATTAGACAAGATCTACACCTTGCTCAATGAACTGGCCTCAACACACCCTATACACCGCAGAGAAATATATCTGAGTAATAAGAATCTTAAAACCCATGTATTGATATATCTCCATAAGGGAATCAAGTGTGTGCAGAGCGGCACAAACACAGCAGTGAAAATGAGCTAAACCCCATTATAGAAATAAATTTTAAAAACAAAACGCAGAAACAATGAAAGAGAGAAAAATTCTTACAAAATTCGCTCAGGGGCTGTGATGCAACCTGGATTGACCACATATAAACCCACAGCTGGATAAGACATAAGGCTGGACACTTGGGGCTGAGAGGATTGGTGAGCTTCGGTGAGCAACTGCCGAAAGTTTAATGCAATACTTCATGCTACTCATTCCAAGGGTCCCAACACTCCAGGTTGAAGGGAATCTTCCTACAGCTAAACCATGCTTGGGAAACCCAGCGACTGGTATACCATATGATCGGGAAAGGTTTCTAAAACGCACCACATTTTTCCTCTCCTGGGGCTCCGGATCGACATTCCAGCCGCTTTACTAACAACATCCCCACATGGAGAGTCAATGCCTTTAAGTTCTGGTATCGCACAGTCTTCAGTTAGTGCGGAGGATGAATGGGAATAGGGGGAACCAGTGAGAAACTAGCTGTAGCGGTTTCAATGGGCACATGTCACTCTAATTTCACATCAGTAAGAAGAATGAACCAAAGGCACAGCAAGGTGCCCCAGAAGAAGAATAGGGCTTCAAGGAATCCTGTGGTTATGGGGCAAGATCACAAAACTAAGAGCTGAAAAATGGAGCTAAGGGCCACACAATTCAAAAACCTGACTTGCCCAAAAAGGGCGTGTGCGTTTTTTCCTGAATATATTCAGGAAAAAACGCACACGCCCTTTTTGGCCAACCAAGCAAGCTTGCAAAGGAAATCTGCACTACAATGAAGTCTCAATTCCCCCTGGTCAAAAGGGCCATCTGAAAAAAGTGTAAAATCCATAAAGGCATGACAGGCCATGGAGAACTGGGAGCCATCTTATGCTGATGGGCAGGATGTAAATTGCCAACAGCCACTCTGGAGAAGTGTTTGGTGTTTCCTGAAACATCTAAAAAACAAAGCAACAGAGCCTAGGGCACTTCCACTTATGGTACTATAGTTTAGGGCAATTAAAATAAAAAAGACACAGCCACCCCAAAGTTTGGGATGGCTCTGTTTACAAGAACCTCATATACGGTACAAGTTCAATATCGCAGAAAGTGAAAAATGGATAAAGAAGTTGTGGTACTTACGTACAATGCAATATCACTCAGCAATGAAATCTATGTCATCAGGCCCGTAGCAGCATAATGAGTGGACTAAGTACGATGAATCTAACTGAAATAAGTCACACAGAAAAAGAAACATCATAAGGTATCACTAATACACGGAATGTAAACTTGGCTACACAGGAACTGAATTCCAAAACAGAACAGGGTCTCAAATTTAGAAACCCAACTTATGCTTGCTTAAGGGGAAAGGTGAGTTGGGGTGCTGCATAAAACCAGAGATTGAAATGAGCACAGATAAAGTTCCTTAAGCCAAATATGGAATAGACAAGAGCTACTCCTTGCTCAACGAAATGGACTCAACACCCCATATTAAATGCCTAAGTGTGTACCTGACTAGCAACTATCTTAAAACCTATGGATTGCTATGTCTCCGAAAGAGAATCAAGCGTGTGTACAGGGGCATAAACGCAGCAGTGATAGGATTGGAGAAGTTCGGTGAGCAAATGAAGACCCTTTGAAGTCATATTGCATGGTACCCATTCCACGGGTCTCAACTCTCCAGGTTTAAGGTATTCTTCCTTCAGCTAAAACATGCATGTGGAACCCTGAGTATGATCAACTGTGTGATCGGGAGACGTGTTCAAGTATGTCTCAGTTTTCGTCCCCTGGTACTCGGGTGCAACATTCCAGACGCTTTACTAACACTCTCCCGACTTGGAGAGTCAGTGCCTTTAACCTCCTGTTTGGCCCAGTTTGCAATTTCTGCGGAAGATGAACAGGAATAGGGAGAACCAATGACAGACTAGATGGAGGTGTCTGGACGGGCAAATTTAACTCTCATTTCCCACCAGGAAGAGGAATTAACCAAAGGCTCAGCGTGCCGTGCCGGAACCAGATTAGGGCCTGAAGCCATCCTGCGGTGTTGCGACCAGCTCACGAGAAAGCGAGTTGAAGAAAGGAGCTCAGGGGCACTGTAATTCACAAACCTGCAGAGTTATAAATGACAGCTATCGTCCAAAAATATACTGAAGTAAGGCTGCCAAGAGGACTTGAAAGCGGGGCAGAATTGCAGGAAACCGATTTCAGGAGGTAAACTGGAATTGCATTTAAAGCATAGGAAAAGAGGCAGAACGTCCACAATGATGCACTTGGCCAAAAAGGGTGTATGCGTTTTTTCCTGAATATATTCAGGAAAAAACGCATACGCCCTTTTTGGCCAACCAAGCAAGCTTGCAAAGGAAATCTGCACTACAATGAAGTCTCACTTCCCCCCGGTCAAAAGGGCCATCTGAAAAAAGTGTAAAATCCAGAAAGGCAGGACAGGCCATGGAGAACTGGGAGCCTTGTTATGCTGATGGGCGGGATGTCAATTGCCAACAGCCACTCGGGAGAAGTGTATGGTGTTTCCTGAAACATCTAAAAAACAAAGCAACAGAGCCTAGGGCACTTCCACTTATGGTCCTATAGCTTAGGGAAATTAAAATCAAAAGACACAGCCACCCCAAAGGTTGGGACGGCTCTGTTTACAAGAACCTGGTTTACGGTACAAGTTCAATATTGCAGAAAGTGAAAAATGGATAAAGATGTTGTGGTACTTACGTACAATGCAGTATCACTCAGCAATGAAATCTATGTCATCAGGCCCGTAGCAGCATAATGAGTGGATTCAGGTATGATGATTCTAACTGAAATAAGTCACACAGAAAAAGAAACATCATAAGATATCACTAATACACGGAATGTAAACTTGGCTACACAGGAACTGAATTCCAAAACAGAACAGGGTCTCAAATTTAGAAAACCAACTTATGCTTGCTTAAGGGGAAAGGTGAGTTGGGGTGCTGCATAAAACCAGAGATTGAAATGAGCACAGATAAAATTCCTTAAGCCAAATATGGAATAGACAAGAGCTACTCCTTGCTCAACGAAATGGATTCAACAATGAGGTATCACCTCACACCTGGTAGAATAGGCATCATAGAAAATCTACAAGCAAAAAATGCTGGAAATGGTGTGGAGAAAAGTAACCCTCTTCCACTATTGTTGGGAATATAAATTGATACAGTCACTATGGAGAACAATATGGAATTTCTTAAGAAACTAACAATAGAATTACCATATGATACAGCAATCCCAGTACTGGACATATACCCAGACAAAACCATAAATCAAAAAGAGACATTCACCGCAATGTTCATTGCATCACTATTTACAATATCGAGGTAATGAAGCAACCTAAATGCCCACAGACAGACGAATGCATAAAGCCGTGGTACATATATAAAATGGAATATTACTAAGCCACGAAAAGGAATGAAATTGGGTCATTTGTAGAGACGTCGATGCATCTAGAGACTGTCATACAGAGTGAAGTAAGTCAGAAAGAGAAAAACAAATCTTGTATATTCATGCATATATGTGGAACCTAGAAAACCTGTACAGATTAACCATTTTGCAAGGCATAAATAGAGCAACAGATGTAGACAACAAACGTATGGACAACAAGGGGGGAAAGCTGTTGGGGGGGGTGGTGGGAGGAGTTGAGAGACTGGGATTGGCATGTATACATTTATATGTATAAAATAGATAACCAATAAGAACCTGCTGTATAAAAATATAAAATAAAATTCAAAATTAAAAAGAAATAAAATTTAAAAAATAGAAAAAACAATTATTCCCTTCACATACATGTATTTATATGAATAAATTATTTCCATGCTTATATCTGTAAATACAAAAAAGAGGAATAAAATGTACCTTGAACCCAAAACGAAAAAGAGAAAAAAAACGCAGAACCAACCAGTTCCACAGAGGAAAACCGTATCAGGACACTTGCTCCAGTTGTAAACAATTCTGAAGTTGGTCAGTGGTGGGGAATCGTCTCCCATTCAGCCAGCAGCCCCCACGCAACAAGCGTCCTCATTGCAAAGCTGGGGCACCGTGCCGAGGCATCTGTGAGTAAACGTGAGCTGAGCCCCAGGCCAGTTGTTGCTGAACTATTCCCACGCATCCCAGGTAAAACACCTGAATATAGACAAGGACTTGAAAGCCTAGAGGGAGGGCCATAGAGCCACACGAGTGACAGCATGCCGGCCGACTTGGTGCCTGCAGGCCAGCCAGGATGGTCCTGGCCCTGGGTGCTCTTCTGGAAGATTTCCATTTCCCTGCCTGAGATACCCGTCCTGTCCCTGCCCCCACTGCTTGTTTCCTTCCTCACCTCTGCCCAGGGAGAAATTCCAGCAGCAGGTATGGGTGACACATCTTCTTCTTTAGCAGGTGGCAGCCTGGCAACTGCTGCAGAAAGTCCAGCAGAGCCCCACTCACACTGGGCCACCCACAAAGCCGTGGCCTCTCACTCCCTCCCACCAGCCCAGCCCCGAGACTGCTGACAGGGCAGAGAAAATGGCGTCAGGCACGGCTGCAGGGGCTCTTGCTGCCTGGAGTGGTATTTATAGTGATCTCAACCCAGGCACACCTGGGGAGGGCTGGCCGGCACGGTAAGGCTGCCCAGGTCAGCCAATCATCACCCCTCAGGGGCTCACAGTTGCAGAAAATGGAACTTGCTGAACCAGCCAGGTCCAAGGAACAGGTGTGGGCTCCTGAGAGTCAGGATAGACAAGGGGCTGCAGCTTTGGCTTGTTTTCTAATCATTTTATCTGGCCCATGAGTGGGAGACAACTTCAAGAAAACCCTCTCCTAATGAGAGGAACCCAGGAGTCAGGGAGAGGAGGGGTGGGTGGTGGTTGGAGACAGAGGCCTGGTGCCCCGGGTGCAGTGGAAGTCTCTGGAAGACCAGGTGGAGGGAGGCCTCACGGAGTGATGCCCAGGGTCACAGACCTGTCGCAGCTGCTGTTTGTTAGTTCAAGTCCTGCTCTGAGGTGCTCTGTGTCAGCTCTGAGCGACAGGTGAGCTGGGGGTGCTCTGCAATGAGGGCTATGTGCACGGTTCCTGTGTGCCCAGCCCTGCCACGGTACCTGCAAGGGTAGCTCTGTATCCTGGGAGGGGCCTGACCACGAGAGCCCTGTGGGCTGGGGTGGGGGTGGGGTACCTGCCCAGGTGAGCTCCATATTCTGGGATTGGTCTGACCACGAGAGCCCCATGGGCTGCTGGGGACCTGGTAAAGGATGTCAGGACAGTCAGTGAAGCCACCGAGGATATACCTCCAGTTGCTCCTAATTCCTACACCCTGCTGGTCATTCTACCAACCACCAGGACATGGTATTCTGTATTAGTCTTCAATGATGCCTTCGTTTGTATTCCATTAGTCCCAGAGTCACAAGAAATTTTGGCTTGTGAGTGGCAGGACTCAACATACAACTAAAACAATACTTCCGGGCCGTCTGGCCCCAAGGGTGCAAAAATTCCCACCCCATCTTTGGGGAAAGCTTAGCTAAAGACCTAAAAGTTCTACCTCTGGAAAAGGAAACCCTCCTTCAATATGCAGACGACATTCTGATCGCCAGCCCTACTAAGGAGGCCTCTGAACTACCAAGCCAATAAAGGATAGAAGTTGTCCAAGAAAAAGCTCAAATATCACAGACTGCCGTGACCTGCCTGGGCTTCATTCTCACAGAAGGTTGGAGAAGTCCATCCCAGGAAAGGGAAGAAACCATTTTCAGCCTTACCCCTTTCTAAAACTAGAAGACAGCTTAGGGGTTCCTGGGGAGGCCAGGGTTTGCTGCTTCTGGATCCCTAACTACAGTCTACTAGCTGGGCCTCTATATGAAACACTGAAAGGAAAAGATGATGATCCTTTTGAATAGAATCCAGAAGTGGCCTTTCAAGAATGGAAAGAGCAGTCAATTCAGACCCTTGCCCTGGAACTCCCTAATTTAGCTAAACCCTTTGACCTTTACATTCCCGGTGAAAGGTGAATCGCCATTGGAGAATTAGTGCAAAACCTGGGACCACTTGAAATGGAACAATGCAAGAATGCCATCCAGGTAGGATAAACTATGGTCACCAAGGGGCTTGGCCCACTGCCACATCTGGCCAAGATACTGGCGGTATCTAAAACCCTGGAAATCAGCAGCCCAAAAGGCCACCTCCCTCCTAAGGGAAAAGGACCCCACGTGGTGATCCTAACCACCAACCATGCCCTGAAGTTGCAGGGTTCGCTCCGTGGGCACACCGACCTCGAGTGAGGAGGCCCTCCAACTCCAACATCCAGAGAGATAACCGGGGGCAACAGGGCACCATGACGACTCGTGTGAACATCACTTGACCTGGAGTTTCTCTCATAAAACAACAAGAGTGTGTCCCAAAAGAGTAGACTACTGCTTGCAGGACTTACTGCACCCAGAGGGGAGCTAATAATCTTGGCGGGGGAACCGTATATCACACTGTCACCATAGAAAAGCCTACAGACACCGTGATGATGGTGGCCAGTAAGACCGGCTGGACTCTTGTTTACTTCAAAAGGCTGTTGACTCAGTGGCCATCATGGTCCTTGATCACCACTGACCCTGGACTGTCTGGGAGTTGAGCGGGCAGGGCTCTGACACCTGGTGCTGTTTGTACGTTAATTCAGGGGCCTAATTGAAGAAAGCGCAGACTACTGGTCAGAGCATCTAGGCTGGCAGAAACGGTCGGCCTAAGGTGGCCGAACAAATGTGGGGCGGGGTGAAACCGGCCCCCACAGCGTCTCTGCACATCTCTTTCCTGGACCCTTAAAGGTCATTGGAATCTATAACACTTCCAATGCTGCTGCTCAGGTGGACGAGCAGGGAGGCAGGGGGCCTGGGGACAATCAACGTCACCTGGAGGCTGCTGGGGAGAAGCTCTGACCCTCGCCCCAGGGTATGAGGGCTCCCAACTCAGCACTCAGCAGTTACAGAAGAAGGGTCTGCACCCTCAGCACTCCAAGAATGAGGAACGGGACAAAAGGCAGAGGGGGGGTTTGTCCCCAGCAAAGCCCATTAAAAATCCCTGGGAGATAAAAATAGAATCTGGGCAATAAAGTCAAGTCTAACCTTTCTTATCCTTTGTGCTTTGTCTAATTTCACGTGCTCCTAGGGTCCCGCATGCAGAGGTTCCACACCCGGCACTTCAGACCAGATTTCCTAGTGCAGAATGGCTGGGTCGACACCTCAGCTCCTGGGGCCCAGTGCAGACTCCACGATATAGAGCCTGAGATACAGCCAACCCGGCCCTCGAGAGCTCCGCCCCCTCCCTCCCACTGACTCTGACAGGATCTCTACACAGCAGCCCAGCCCACAGCCCACGGGGTAGTACATGCTCTCACCTCTCCATTCTCTGATCAAAATATAAAGTTTCCTTTGCTTGTGAACCACACTCAGTCTCGATCTGTTGGCCCCAATGACACTGGGCAGGGGGACACTTGTTGGGGTCCACTCTGGAGGATCAGTAACAGAAATTGAGACTATTGTAACCTCAATGAACAGATGTGTGAGCCAAAGTGTAGTTAACATAGAACAGTGTATAAGGCTCGGGTAAAATAAGATGTTTCTAACACTTCCATTGGATATTTCCATCACTTTATTATAAGCAAGTTCAGTGAAAAGGTTTGTCTTATTTGTCAGCTCAATATTAGAGAAATGAAGTGATTTCTTTCCAAGGATGTACATCTAATAATCTTGGTTAAACCTTCAATCTTGTTTTAAATGCTTTTCCATTGAAAATGATACCTCTCTTTCAGCTCCCCCATTTCTGAGAAGTATAAAATCTTATAATTTATTATTACCAAAGGGGAAAGGTGGGAGGAGGGATAAATTAACAGTTTGGGATTAACACATACACACTGCTATGTATAAAATAGATCATCAACAAGGAACTACTGTATAGCACAGGGAACTACACTCAACATTTTGCAATAACCTATAAGGGGAAATAGTCTGAAAAAGAATAGATATTTTTATTGACATCATCTATCAATGACAGTTAAAGTGTAACCTAAGGGAAGCTGGTGGTGAGTGCTTCTGACCCTGAAGACTTCAATCATCTAAAGTTTGGACTCTGCCTACTTCCCAAGGCCCTTAATGAACATATGTGTAGCCGTAGCTTAAAAAATTCCCCAGTTTGGGTTTCGGGGAGACACTGATTTTGAAAAAGCCCTGGTGTTCTCCTTACATGAATGGGACTCTTCCTACTGCTAAAACATGTCTGTCACACCCAGAGGATGGTATACCGTCTGATCGGGAAGAGCTTGGAAAAGGCATCTCATCTCCTCATCTCCTGGTGCTCGGGTTCACCCCTCCAGCGTCTTTACTAACAGTCTCCCCACTTGGAGATGTCAGCACTGTCAACATCCTGTTGCGTACAGTTTGGAATTTGTCCAGAGGATGAAGCGGAAGGATGAGGAACAATGAGAGACAAGTCCTACGTGTTCAGACAGGCACATGTCACTCTAATTTCCAATCAAGAAGACGAATTGACCAAAGGCTAGGGTTGCCCATGGAAACAGTATAGGGCTTGAGGAAATCCCGCTGCTTTGTGGCCAGTTCCCATAAACACAAGTTGAACAATAGAACTCAGGGGCAGTAAAATTCACAAAACTGCAGAGTTGAAAATATCCATCACTGAAAAATGTCTTGAGGAAAGTCAGAGAAAAGGACTTGTAAGCAAGGGAGAATGGCAGGAAAGGGATTTGAGGAGGTAGAAAGGACTCGCCGTTAAGCACAAGAAAAGGAGCTGAACATTGCCAACATTGCAGTTGGCCAAAAAGGGTGTATGCGTTTTTTTGTGTATATATTCAAGAAAAGAGCGTACACCTTTTTAGCCAACCAAACAGGTGGGCACTGGAAGTCAATACTACAAAAGACATCACTTCGCATCAGTCAGAAGAGCCATCCTCATAAAGCGTAAACAACAGAAATGCAGGACAGGGCAAGGAGAAGAGGGAGCCCTGTGAGACTTATAGTGGAAATGTATATTGCCAACGGCCATTCTGGAGAAGTGTATTGTGTCTACTAAAGCATCTAAACAATGAGCTACAGAGCATAGGGCACTTGCACTCATGGGCGTATATCTTGGGAAAAACAAAAATCGAGAGGACACAGGCACCCCAATGTTTACCCCCTCTCTGTTTAAAAGATCCTCGACTAGGATATAACTTAAATGTCTCTGGAGGGAAAAAATGGATAGAGATGTGGTACTTAGGTAGAGTGGAATATTATTCAGCCTGGAAATCAATGAAATATGGCCAGCTGTAACAACTCCGGAGGAGTTACGTATGATCATTCTAAGTGACAGAATTCAAAAAGAAGAAGACACATATCATAAGATATCACTTAAAGGTGGAATCCAAAATGGCTACACATGAAATAAATTACAAAACAAAAACATAGTCAAATATGTAGAAAACACGCATAAGGCTGCTAAACGGGAAAGGTGGGGAGGGGTGAGGCATCATCCAGGAGGTTGAAATTAGCAAAGATACCATTCCAAATACCAAACTGATAATCAACAAGGCCTACACGGTAGCTAAAAGAACTGCACTCAGCACACTCAAGTCACCGGAAAAGAATATATACGACTGGTAAGAATCTGAAAAAGAATTTATTGATGTCTCTCTGTACGTGAATCAAGTGGATGTACAGCAGCAAGAAACAGAGCTTTGAAAATCAGCTGTAACCAATATAGTAATAAATTGAAAAAAATAAACGACAGAGAGACAGAGAAAACCTCTTACAACTTTTCCTCAGGGACGGTGATGCAACATGGATTGAACACATCTAGACCCACAGCAGGATGAGACATAAGGCTGGAAACTGTTTGCGCTAAGAGAAATGTGAGGTTGGGTGAGGAAATGCACACCCTTTAAAGTAATACTACCTGGTACCCATTCAATGGGTCCCAAATCTGCAGGTTCAAGGGCTCTTCCTACAGCTAAAACATGCATGGAAAACCCAGAGGACTGTACACCATGTGATCGGGAGATGTGTCTAAAATGCACCTCATTTATCCTCTCCTGGTGCTCCTGTTCACCATTCCAGCCACGTTACTTAGAAGCTCCCCACTTGGAGAATCAGCACATTTAAACTTCTGTTTCACACATTTTGCAAATTGTGAGGAGGATGAACGGGAAGAGGGGGAACCAATGAGAGAAGAGTTGTAGGGGTTTGGACGGGCACATATCACTCTAATTTCCCATTAAGAATAAGAATTAAAAAAAGGCTCAGCCTGCCTCGCCGGAGCCAAAATAGGGCCTGAAGCAATCCTGCGCGTTTGAGGCCAGCTCACAAAAGAGCAACTTAAAACATGGAGCTCAGGGTCACTGCAATTCACAAACCTGCAGAGTTATAAATGAAAACTAACGTCCAAAAATATGTTGAGGTAAGGCAAAGAAGAGGATCTGAATGCAAGACAGAATTGCAAGAAACAGATTTCAAGAGATAGATTGGACTCGTCTTTAACGCACATGAAAAGCGGCAGAATTTCGACAATGATGCAGTTGGCCCAAAAGGGCGTATGCGAGTTTTCCTGATTATATCCAGGAAAAAACGCATACGCACTTTATGGGCAACGAAGCAAGCAAGCAATGCAAATGTGCACAACAAAGAAGTCTCATTTCCCACCGGTCAAAAGGGCCATCCTAAAAAATTGTAAAAACCAGAAATGCAGGACAGGCCATGGAGAACAGGGAGCCTTTATACGCTGATGGGCAGTGTGTGAACTGCCGAGAGCCACTCTGGAGAAGTGTATGGTGGTTCCTAAATCATCTAAAAACAGAGCTACAGAGCATAGGACACTTCCAATCATGGGAGTATATCTAGGGAAGTCTAAAAATCAACAAGACACAAGCACACCACAGTTTAGGGCTACTCTGTTTACAAGAACCTCAACTTCAGTACACCTTAAATATCCCAGGAAAGAGAACAATGGATAAAGAAGATGTGGTACTTATGTACAATGGAATATCTCTTCACCATGAAATCAATGTAATAAGGCTAGTAGAAGGATAAAGAGTGGATTTAGGTCCGATAATACTACTTGAAATAAGTCAAACAGAAAAAGAAACATATCATAAGATATCACTTATAGAGGGAGGGTAAATATGGCTGCACAAGAAATGAATTACAGAACAGAACAGTGTCTCACATTTAGAAAACACACTTATGTCAGCTTAAGGGGAAAGGAGAGGTGGGGTGATGCATAAAACCAGAGTTTGAAATTAGCACAGATACCGTTCAAGAAACCAAATAGGTATTAGACAAGATCTACACCTTGCTCAATGAACTGGCCTCAACACACCCTATACACCGCAGAGAAATATATCTGAGTAATAAGAATCTTAAAACCCATGTATTGATCTATCTCCATAAGGGAATCAAGTGTGTGCAGAGCGGCACAAACACAGCAGTGAAAATGAGCTAAACCCCATTATAGAAATAAATTTTAAAAACAAAACGCAGAAACAATGAAAGAGAGAAAAATTCTTACAAAATTCGCTCAGGGGCTGTGATGCAACCTGGATTGACCACATATAAACCCACAGCTGGATAAGACATAAGGCTGGACACTTGGGGCTGAGAGGATTGGTGAGCTTCGGTGAGCAACTGCCGAAAGTTTAATGCAATACTTCATGCTACTCATTCCAAGGGTCCCAACACTCCAGGTTGAAGGGAATCTTCCTACAGCTAAACCATGCTTGGGAAACCCAGCGACTGGTATACCATATGATCGGGAAAGGTTTCTAAAACGCACCACATTTTTCCTCTCCTGGGGCTCCGGATCGACATTCCAGCCGCTTTACTAACAACATCCCCACATGGAGAGTCAATGCCTTTAAGTTCTGGTATCGCACAGTCTTCAGTTAGTGCGGAGGATGAATGGGAATAGGGGGAACCAGTGAGAAACTAGCTGTAGCGGTTTCAATGGGCACATGTCACTCTAATTTCACATCAGTAAGAAGAATGAACCAAAGGCACAGCAAGGTGCCCCAGAAGAAGAATAGGGCTTCAAGGAATCCTGTGGTTATGGGGCAAGATCACAAAACTAAGAGCTGAAAAATGGAGCTAAGGGCCACACAATTCAAAAACCTGACTTGCCCAAAAAGGGCGTGTGCGTTTTTTCCTGAATATATTCAGGAAAAAACGCATACGCCCTTTTTGGCCAACCAAGCAAGCTTGCAAAGGAAATCTGCACTACAATGAAGTCTCAATTCCCCCTGGTCAAAAGGGCCATCTGAAAAAAGTGTAAAATCCATAAAGGCATGACAGGCCATGGAGAACTGGGAGCCATCTTATGCTGATGGGCAGGATGTAAATTGCCAACAGCCACTCTGGAGAAGTGTTTGGTGTTTCCTGAAACATCTAAAAAACAAAGCAACAGAGCCTAGGGCACTTCCACTTATGGTACTATAGTTTAGGGCAATTAAAATCAAAAAGACACAGCCACCCCAAAGTTTGGGATGGCTCTGTTTACAAGAACCTCATATACGGTACAAGTTCAATATCGCAGAAAGTGAAAAATGGATAAAGAAGTTGTGGTACTTACGTACAATGCAATATCACTCAGCAATGAAATCTATGTCATCAGGCCCGTAGCAGCATAATGAGTGGACTAAGTACGATGAATCTAACTGAAATAAGTCACACAGAAAAAGAAACATCATAAGGTATCACTAATACACGGAATGTAAACTTGGCTACACAGGAACTGAATTCCAAAACAGAACAGGGTCTCAAATTTAGAAACCCAACTTATGCTTGCTTAAGGGGAAAGGTGAGTTGGGGTGCTGCATAAAACCAGAGATTGAAATGAGCACAGATAAAGTTCCTTAAGCCAAATATGGAATAGACAAGAGCTACTCCTTGCTCAACGAAATGGACTCAACACCCCATATTAAATGCCTAAGTGTGTACCTGACTAGCAACTATCTTAAAACCTATGGATTGCTATGTCTCCGAAAGAGAATCAAGCGTGTGTACAGGGGCATAAACGCAGCAGTGATAGGATTGGAGAAGTTCGGTGAGCAAATGAAGACCCTTTGAAGTCATATTGCATGGTACCCATTCCACGGGTCTCAACTCTCCAGGTTTAAGGTATTCTTCCTTCAGCTAAAACATGCATGTGGAACCCTGAGTATGATCAACTGTGTGATCGGGAGACGTGTTCAAGTATGTCTCAGTTTTCGTCCCCTGGTACTCGGGTGCAACATTCCAGACGCTTTACTAACACTCTCCCGACTTGGAGAGTCAGTGCCTTTAACCTCCTGTTTGGCCCAGTTTGCAATTTCTGCGGAAGATGAACAGGAATAGGGAGAACCAATGACAGACTAGATGGAGGTGTCTGGACGGGCAAATTTAACTCTCATTTCCCACCAGGAAGAGGAATTAACCAAAGGCTCAGCGTGCCGTGCCGGAACCAGATTAGGGCCTGAAGCCATCCTGCGGTGTTGCGACCAGCTCACGAGAAAGCGAGTTGAAGAAAGGAGCTCAGGGGCACTGTAATTCACAAACCTGCAGAGTTATAAATGACAGCTATCGTCCAAAAATATACTGAAGTAAGGCTGCCAAGAGGACTTGAAAGCGGGGCAGAATTGCAGGAAACCGATTTCAGGAGGTAGACTGGAATTGCATTTAAAGCATAGGAAAAGAGGCAGAACGTCCACAATGATGCACTTGGCCAAAAAGGGCGTATGCGTTTTTTCCTGAATATATTCAGGAAAAAACGCATACGCCCTTTTTGGCCAACCAAGCAAGCTTGCAAAGGAAATCTGCACTACAATGAAGTCTCACTTCCCCCCGGTCAAAAGGGCCATCTGAAAAAAGTGTAAAATCCAGAAAGGCAGGACAGGCCATGGAGAACTGGGAGCCTTGTTATGCTGATGGGCGGGATGTCAATTGCCAACAGCCACTCGGGAGAAGTGTATGGTGTTTCCTGAAACATCTAAAAAACAAAGCAACAGAGCCTAGGGCACTTCCACTTATGGTCCTATAGCTTAGGGAAATTAAAATCAAAAGACACAGCCACCCCAAAGGTTGGGACGGCTCTGTTTACAAGAACCTGGTTTACGGTACAAGTTCAATATCGCAGAAAGTGAAAAATGGATAAAGATGTTGTGGTACTTACGTACAATGCAGTATCACTCAGCAATGAAATCTATGTCATCAGGCCCGTAGCAGCATAATGAGTGGATTCAGGTATGATGATTCTAACTGAAATAAGTCACACAGAAAAAGAAACATCATAAGATATCACTAATACACGGAATGTAAACTTGGCTACACAGGAACTGAATTCCAAAACAGAACAGGGTCTCAAATTTAGAAAACCAACTTATGCTTGCTTAAGGGGAAAGGTGAGTTGGGGTGCTGCATAAAACCAGAGATTGAAATGAGCACAGATAAAATTCCTTAAGCCAAATATGGAATAGACAAGAGCTACTCCTTGCTCAACGAAATGGATTCAACAATGAGGTATCACCTCACACCTGGTAGAATAGGCATCATAGAAAATCTACAAGCAAAAAATGCTGGAAATGGTGTGGAGAAAAGTAACCCTCTTCCACTATTGTTGGGAATATAAATTGATACAGTCACTATGGAGAACAATATGGAATTTCTTAAGAAACTAACAATAGAATTACCATATGATACAGCAATCCCAGTACTGGACATATACCCAGACAAAACCATAAATCAAAAAGAGACATTCACCGCAATGTTCATTGCATCACTATTTACAATATCGAGGTAATGAAGCAACCTAAATGCCCACAGACAGACGAATGCATAAAGCCGTGGTACATATATAAAATGGAATATTACTAAGCCACGAAAAGGAATGAAATTGGGTCATTTGTAGAGACGTCGATGCATCTAGAGACTGTCATACAGAGTGAAGTAAGTCAGAAAGAGAAAAACAAATCTTGTATATTCATGCATATATGTGGAACCTAGAAAACCTGTACAGATTAACCATTTTGCAAGGCATAAATAGAGCAACAGATGTAGACAACAAACGTATGGACAACAAGGGGGGAAAGCTGTTGGGGGGGGTGGTGGGAGGAGTTGAGAGACTGGGATTGGCATGTATACATTTATATGTATAAAATAGATAACCAATAAGAACCTGCTGTATAAAAATATAAAATAAAATTCAAAATTAAAAAGAAATAAAATTTAAAAAATAGAAAAAACAATTATTCCCTTCACATACATGTATTTATATGAATAAATTATTTCCATGCTTATATCTGTAAATACAAAAAAGAGGAATAAAATGTACCTTGAACCCAAAACGAAAAAGAGAAAAAAAACGCAGAACCCACCAGTTCCACAGAGGAAAACCGTATCAGGACACTTGCTCCAGTTGTAAACAATTCTGAAGTTGGTCAGTGGTGGGGAATCGTCTCCCATTCAGCCAGCAGCCCCCACGCAACAAGCGTCCTCATTGCAAAGCTGGGGCACCGTGCCGAGGCATCTGTGAGTAAACGTGAGCTGAGCCCCAGGCCAGTTGTTGCTGAACTATTCCCACGCATCCCAGGTAAAACACCTGAATATAGACAAGGACTTGAAAGCCTAGAGGGAGGGCCATAGAGCCACACGAGTGACAGCATGCCGGCCGACTTGGTGCCTGCAGGCCAGCCAGGATGGTCCTGGCCCTGGGTGCTCTTCTGGAAGATTTCCATTTCCCTGCCTGAGATACCCGTCCTGTCCCTGCCCCCACTGCTTGTTTCCTTCCTCACCTCTGCCCAGGGAGAAATTCCAGCAGCAGGTATGGGTGACACATCTTCTTCTTTAGCAGGTGGCAGCCTGGCAACTGCTGCAGAAAGTCCAGCAGAGCCCCACTCACACTGGGCCACCCACAAAGCCGTGGCCTCTCACTCCCTCCCACCAGCCCAGCCCCGAGACTGCTGACAGGGCAGAGAAAATGGCGTCAGGCACGGCTGCAGGGGCTCTTGCTGCCTGGAGTGGTATTTATAGTGATCTCAACCCAGGCACACCTGGGGAGGGCTGGCCGGCACGGTAAGGCTGCCCAGGTCAGCCAATCATCACCCCTCAGGGGCTCACAGTTGCAGAAAATGGAACTTGCTGAACCGGCCAGGTCCAAGGAACAGGTGTGGGCTCCTGAGAGTCAGGATAGACAAGGGGCTGCAGCTTTGGCTTGTTTTCTAATCATTTTATCTGGCCCATGAGTGGGAGACAACTTCAAGAAAACCCTCTCCTAATGAGAGGAACCCAGGAGTCAGGGAGAGGAGGGGTGGGTGGTGGTTGGAGACAGAGGCCTGGTGCCCCGGGTGCAGTGGAAGTCTCTGGAAGACCAGGTGGAGGGAGGCCTCACGGAGTGATGCCCAGGGTCACAGACCTGTCGCAGCTGCTGTTTGTTAGTTCAAGTCCTGCTCTGAGGTGCTCTGTGTCAGCTCTGAGCGACAGGTGAGCTGGGGGTGCTCTGCAATGAGGGCTATGTGCACGGTTCCTGTGTGCCCAGCCCTGCCACGGTACCTGCAAGGGTAGCTCTGTATCCTGGGAGGGGCCTGACCACGAGAGCCCTGTGGGCTGGGGTGGGGGTGGGGTACCTGCCCAGGTGAGCTCCATATTCTGGGATTGGTCTGACCACGAGAGCCCCATGGGCTGCTGGGGACCTGGTAAAGGATGTCAGGACAGTCAGTGAAGCCACCGAGGATATACCTCCAGTTGCTCCTAATTCCTACACCCTGCTGGTCATTCTACCAACCACCAGGACATGGTATTCTGTATTAGTCTTCAATGATGCCTTCTTTTGTATTCCATTAGTCCCAGAGTCACAAGAAATTTTGGCTTGTGAGTGGCAGGACTCAACATACAACTAAAACAATACTTCCGGGCCGTCTGGCCCCAAGGGTGCAAAAATTCCCACCCCATCTTTGGGGAAAGCTTAGCTAAAGACCTAAAAGTTCTACCTCTGGAAAAGGAAACCCTCCTTCAATATGCAGACGACATTCTGATCGCCAGCCCTACTAAGGAGGCCTCTGAACTACCAAGCCAATAAAGGATAGAAGTTGTCCAAGAAAAAGCTCAAATATCACAGACTGCCGTGACCTGCCTGGGCTTCATTCTCACAGAAGGTTGGAGAAGTCCATCCCAGGAAAGGGAAGAAACCATTTTCAGCCTTACCCCTTTCTAAAACTAGAAGACAGCTTAGGGGTTCCTGGGGAGGCCAGGGTTTGCTGCTTCTGGATCCCTAACTACAGTCTACTAGCTGGGCCTCTATATGAAACACTGAAAGGAAAAGATGATGATCCTTTTGAATAGAATCCAGAAGTGGCCTTTCAAGAATGGAAAGAGCAGTCAATTCAGACCCTTGCCCTGGAACTCCCTAATTTAGCTAAACCCTTTGACCTTTACATTCCCGGTGAAAGGTGAATCGCCATTGGAGAATTAGTGCAAAACCTGGGACCACTTGAAATGGAACAATGCAAGAATGCCATCCAGGTAGGATAAACTATGGTCACCAAGGGGCTTGGCCCACTGCCACATCTGGCCAAGATACTGGCGGTATCTAAAACCCTGGAAATCAGCAGCCCAAAAGGCCACCTCCCTCCTAAGGGAAAAGGACCCCACGTGGTGATCCTAACCACCAACCATGCCCTGAAGTTGCAGGGTTCGCTCCGTGGGCACACCGACCTCGAGTGAGGAGGCCCTCCAACTCCAACATCCAGAGAGATAACCGGGGGCAACAGGGCACCATGACGACTCGTGTGAACATCACTTGACCTGGAGTTTCTCTCATAAAACAACAAGAGTGTGTCCCAAAAGAGTAGACTACTGCTTGCAGGACTTACTGCACCCAGAGGGGAGCTAATAATCTTGGCGGGGGAACCGTATATCACACTGTCACCATAGAAAAGCCTACAGACACCGTGATGATGGTGGCCAGTAAGACCGGCTGGACTCTTGTTTACTTCAAAAGGCTGTTGACTCAGTGGCCATCATGGTCCTTGATCACCACTGACCCTGGACTGTCTGGGAGTTGAGCGGGCAGGGCTCTGACACCTGGTGCTGTTTGTACGTTAATTCAGGGGCCTAATTGAAGAAAGCGCAGACTACTGGTCAGAGCATCTAGGCTGGCAGAAACGGTCGGCCTAAGGTGGCCGAACAAATGTGGGGCGGGGTGAAACCGGCCCCCACAGCGTCTCTGCACATCTCTTTCCTGGACCCTTAAAGGTCATTGGAATCTATAACACTTCCAATGCTGCTGCTCAGGTGGACGAGCAGGGAGGCAGGGGGCCTGGGGACAATCAACGTCACCTGGAGGCTGCTGGGGAGAAGCTCTGACCCTCGCCCCAGGGTATGAGGGCTCCCAACTCAGCACTCAGCAGTTACAGAAGAAGGGTCTGCACCCTCAGCACTCCAAGAATGAGGAACGGGACAAAAGGCAGAGGGGGGGTTTGTCCCCAGCAAAGCCCATTAAAAATCCCTGGGAGATAAAAATAGAATCTGGGCAATAAAGTCAAGTCTAACCTTTCTTATCCTTTGTGCTTTGTCTAATTTCACGTGCTCCTAGGGTCCCGCATGCAGAGGTTCCACACCCGGCACTTCAGACCAGATTTCCTAGTGCAGAATGGCTGGGTCGACACCTCAGCTCCTGGGGCCCAGTGCAGACTCCGCGATATAGAGCCTGAGCTACAGCCAACCCGGCCCTCGAGAGCTCCGCCCCCTCCCTCCCACTGACTCTGACAGGATCTCTACACAGCAGCCCAGCCCACAGCCCACGGGGTAGTACATGCTCTCACCTCTCCATTCTCTGATCAAAATATAAAGTTTCCTTTGCTTGTGAACCACACTCAGTCTCGATCTGTTGGCCCCAATGACACTGGGCAGGGGGACACTTGTTGGGGTCCACTCTGGAGGATCAGTAACAGAAATTGAGACTATTGTAACCTCAATGAACAGATGTGTGAGCCAAAGTGTAGTTAACATAGAACAGTGTATAAGGCTCGGGTAAAATAAGATGTTTCTAACACTTCCATTGGATATTTCCATCACTTTATTATAAGCAAGTTCAGTGAAAAGGTTTGTCTTATTTGTCAGCTCAATATTAGAGAAATGAAGTGATTTCTTTCCAAGGATGTACATCTAATAATCTTGGTTAAACCTTCAATCTTGTTTTAAATGCTTTTCCATTGAAAATGATACCTCTCTTTCAGCTCCCCCATTTCTGAGAAGTATAAAATCTTATAATTTATTATTACCAAAGGGGAAAGGTGGGAGGAGGGATAAATTAACAGTTTGGGATTGACACATACACACTGCTATGTATAAAATAGATCATCAACAAGGAACTACTGTATAGCACAGGGAACTACACTCAACATTTTGCAATAACCTATAAGGGGAAATAATCTGAAAAAGAATAGATATTTTTATTGACATCATCTATCAATGACAGTTAAAGTGTAACCTAAGGGAAGCTGGTGGTGAGTGCTTCTGACCCTGAAGACTTCAATCATCTAAAGTTTGGACTCTGCCTACTTCCCAAGGCCCTTAATGAACATATGTGTAGCCGTAGCTTAAAAAATTCCCCAGTTTGGGTTTCGGGGAGACACTGATTTTGAAAAAGCCCTGGTGTTCTCCTTACATGAATGGGACTCTTCCTACTGCTAAAACATGTCTGTCACACCCAGAGGATGGTATACCGTCTGATCGGGAAGAGTTTGGAAAAGGCATCTCATCTCCTCATCTCCTGGTGCTCGGGTTCACCCCTCCAGCGTCTTTACTAACAGTCTCCCCACTTGGAGATGTCAGCACTGTCAACATCCTGTTGCGTACAGTTTGGAATTTGTCCAGAGGATGAAGCGGAAGGATGAGGAACAATGAGAGACAAGTCCTACGTGTTCAGACAGGCACATGTCACTCTAATTTCCAATCAGGAAGACGAATTGACCAAAGGCTAGGGTTGCCCATGGAAACAGTATAGGGCTTGAGGAAATCCCGCTGCTTTGTGGCCAGTTCCCATAAACACAAGTTGAACAATAGAACTCAGGGGCAGTAAAATTCACAAAACTGCAGAGTTGAAAATATCCATCACTGAAAAATGTCTTGAGGAAAGTCAGAGAACAGGACTTGTAAGCAAGGGAGAATGGTAGGAAAGGGATTTGAGGAGGTAGAAAGGACTCGCCGTTAAGCACAAGAAAAGGAGCTGAACATTGCCAACATTGCAGTTGGCCAAAAAGGGTGTATGCGTTTTTTTTGTATATATTCAAGAAAAGAGCGTACACCTTTTTAGCCAACCAAACAGGTGGGCACTGGAAGTCAATACTACAAAAGACATCACTTCGCATCAGTCAGAAGAGCCATCCTCATAAAGCGTAAACAACAGAAATGCAGGACAGGGCAAGGAGAAGAGGGAGCCCTGTGAGACTTATAGTGGAAATGTATATTGCCAACGGCCATTCTGGAGAAGTGTATTGTGTCTACTAAAGCATCTAAACAATGAGCTACAGAGCATAGGGCACTTGCACTCATGGGCGTATATCTTGGGAAAAACAAAAATCGAGAGGACACAGGCACCCCAATGTTTACCCCCTCTCTGTTTAAAAGATCCTCGACTAGGATATAACTTAAATGTCTCTGGAGGGAAAAAATGGATAGAGATGTGGTACTTAGGTAGAGTGGAATATTATTCAGCCTGGAAATCAATGAAATATGGCCAGCTGTAACAACTCCGGAGGAGTTACGTATGATCATTCTAAGTGACAGGATTCAAAAAGAAGAAGACACATATCATAAGATATCACTTAAAGGTGGAATCCAAAATGGCTACACATGAAATAAATTACAAAACAAAAACATAGTCAAATATGTAGAAAACACGCATAAGGCTGCTAAACGGGAAAGGTGGGGAGGGGTGAGGCATCATCCAGGAGGTTGAAATTAGCAAAGATACCATTCCAAATACCAAACTGATAATCAACAAGGCCTACACGGTAGCTAAAAGAACTGCACTCAGCACACTCAAGTCACCGGAAAAGAATATATACGACTGGTAAGAATCTGAAAAAGAATTTATTGATGTCTCTCTGTACGTGAATCAAGTGGATGTACAGCAGCAAGAAACAGAGCTTTGAAAATCAGCTGTAACCAATATAGTAATAAATTGAAAAAAATAAACGACAGAGAGACAGAGAAAACCTCTTACAACTTTTCCTCAGGGACGGTGATGCAACATGGATTGAACACATCTAGACCCACAGCAGGATGAGACATAAGGCTGGAAACTGTTTGCGCTAAGAGAAATGTGAGGTTGGGTGAGGAAATGCACACCCTTTAAAGTAATACTACCTGGTACCCATTCAATGGGTCCCAAATCTGCAGGTTCAAGGGATCTTCCTACAGCTAAAACATGCATGGAAAACCCAGAGGACTGTACACCATGTGATCGGGAGATGTGTCTAAAATGCACCTCATTTATCCTCTCCTGGTGCTCCTGTTCACCATTCCAGCCACGTTACTTAGAAGCTCCCCACTTGGAGAATCAGCACATTTAAACTTCTGTTTCACACATTTTGCAAATTGTGAGGAGGATGAACGGGAAGAGGGGGAACCAATGAGAGAAGAGTTGTAGGGGTTTGGACGGGCACATATCACTCTAATTTCCCATTAAGAATAAGAATTAAAAAAAGGCTCAGCCTGCCTCGCCGGAGCCAAAATAGGGCCTGAAGCAATCCTGCGCGTTTGAGGCCAGCTCACAAAAGAGCAACTTAAAACATGGAGCTCAGGGTCACTGCAATTCACAAACCTGCAGAGTTATAAATGAAAACTAACGTCCAAAAATATGTTGAGGTAAGGCAAAGAAGAGGATCTGAATGCAAGACAGAATTGCAAGAAACAGATTTCAAGAGATAGATTGGACTCGTCTTTAACGCACATGAAAAGCGGCAGAATTTCGACAATGATGCAGTTGGCCCAAAAGGGCGTATGCGAGTTTTCCTGATTATATCCAGGAAAAAACGCATACGCACTTTATGGGCAACGAAGCAAGCAAGCAATGCAAATGTGCACAACAAAGAAGTCTCATTTCCCACCGGTCAAAAGGGCCATCCTAAAAAATTGTAAAAACCAGAAATGCAGGACAGGCCATGGAGAACAGGGAGCCTTTATACGCTGATGGGCAGTGTGTGAACTGCCGAGAGCCACTCTGGAGAAGTGTATGGTGGTTCCTAAATCATCTAAAAACAGAGCTACAGAGCATAGGACACTTCCAATCATGGGAGTATATCTAGGGAAGTCTAAAAATCAACAAGACACAAGCACACCACAGTTTAGGGCTACTCTGTTTACAAGAACCTCAACTTCAGTACACCTTAAATATCCCAGGAAAGAGAACAATGGATAAAGAAGATGTGGTACTTATGTACAATGGAATATCTCTTCACCATGAAATCAATGTAATAAGGCTAGTAGAAGGATAAAGAGTGGATTTAGGTCCGATAATACTACTTGAAATAAGTCAAACAGAAAAAGAAACATATCATAAGATATCACTTATAGAGGGAGGGTAAATATGGCTGCACAAGAAATGAATTACAGAACAGAACAGTGTCTCACATTTAGAAAACACACTTATGTCAGCTTAAGGGGAAAGGAGAGGTGGGGTGATGCATAAAACCAGAGTTTGAAATTAGCACAGATACCGTTCAAGAAACCAAATAGGTATTAGACAAGATCTACACCTTGCTCAATGAACTGGCCTCAACACACCCTATACACCGCAGAGAAATATATCTGAGTAATAAGAATCTTAAAACCCATGTATTGATATATCTCCATAAGGGAATCAAGTGTGTGCAGAGCGGCACAAACACAGCAGTGAAAATGAGCTAAACCCCATTATAGAAATAAATTTTAAAAACAAAACGCAGAAACAATGAAAGAGAGAAAAATTCTTACAAAATTCGCTCAGGGGCTGTGATGCAACCTGGATTGACCACATATAAACCCACAGCTGGATAAGACATAAGGCTGGACACTTGGGGCTGAGAGGATTGGTGAGCTTCGGTGAGCAACTGCCGAAAGTTTAATGCAATACTTCATGCTACTCATTCCAAGGGTCCCAACACTCCAGGTTGAAGGGAATCTTCCTACAGCTAAACCATGCTTGGGAAACCCAGCGACTGGTATACCATATGATCGGGAAAGGTTTCTAAAACGCACCACATTTTTCCTCTCCTGGGGCTCCGGATCGACATTCCAGCCGCTTTACTAACAACATCCCCACATGGAGAGTCAATGCCTTTAAGTTCTGGTATCGCACAGTCTTCAGTTAGTGCGGAGGATGAATGGGAATAGGGGGAACCAGTGAGAAACTAGCTGTAGCGGTTTCAATGGGCACATGTCACTCTAATTTCACATCAGTAAGAAGAATGAACCAAAGGCACAGCAAGGTGCCCCAGAAGAAGAATAGGGCTTCAAGGAATCCTGTGGTTATGGGGCAAGATCACAAAACTAAGAGCTGAAAAATGGAGCTAAGGGCCACACAATTCAAAAACCTGACTTGCCCAAAAAGGGCGTGTGCGTTTTTTCCTGAATATATTCAGGAAAAAACGCATACGCCCTTTTTGGCCAACCAAGCAAGCTTGCAAAGGAAATCTGCACTACAATGAAGTCTCAATTCCCCCTGGTCAAAAGGGCCATCTGAAAAAAGTGTAAAATCCATAAAGGCATGACAGGCCATGGAGAACTGGGAGCCATCTTATGCTGATGGGCAGGATGTAAATTGCCAACAGCCACTCTGGAGAAGTGTTTGGTGTTTCCTGAAACATCTAAAAAACAAAGCAACAGAGCCTAGGGCACTTCCACTTATGGTACTATAGTTTAGGGCAATTAAAATCAAAAAGACACAGCCACCCCAAAGTTTGGGATGGCTCTGTTTACAAGAACCTCATATACGGTACAAGTTCAATATCGCAGAAAGTGAAAAATGGATAAAGAAGTTGTGGTACTTACGTACAATGCAATATCACTCAGCAATGAAATCTATGTCATCAGGCCCGTAGCAGCATAATGAGTGGACTAAGTACGATGAATCTAACTGAAATAAGTCACACAGAAAAAGAAACATCATAAGGTATCACTAATACACGGAATGTAAACTTGGCTACACAGGAACTGAATTCCAAAACAGAACAGGGTCTCAAATTTAGAAACCCAACTTATGCTTGCTTAAGGGGAAAGGTGAGTTGGGGTGCTGCATAAAACCAGAGATTGAAATGAGCACAGATAAAGTTCCTTAAGCCAAATATGGAATAGACAAGAGCTACTCCTTGCTCAACGAAATGGACTCAACACCCCATACTCAACGCCTAGGAATATACCTGACTAGTAAGAATCATAAAACCTATGGATTTATATATCTCTGTAAGAGAATCAAGAGTGTGTACAGCGGCATTAAAGCAGTGAAAATCAGGTAAATCCCATAATAAAAATAAATTTCTTAAACAAAACACAATGACAGTGAAATAGAGAGAAATACTTAAGTAATTCATTCAAGGCTTCTGATGCAACCTGCATTTACCACATCTACACCCAGAGCTGGATGACACATAAGGCTGGACACTTGGGGCTCATAAGATTGGTGAGGTTCGGTGAGCAAATGAAGACCTTTGAAGTCATATTGCATGGTACCCATTCCATGGGTCTCAACTCTCCAGGTTTAAGGGATACTTCCTTCAGCTAAAACATGCATGTGGAACCCAGAGTATGATCCACCATGTGATTGAGAAACATATTCAAATGTGTCTCACTTTTCGTTCCCTGGTACTCGGGTGCAACATGCCAGACGCTTTACTAACCCTCTCCCGACTTGGAGAGTCAGCGCCTTTAACCTCCTGTTTGGCCCAGTTTGCAATTTCTGCGGAAGATGAACAGGAATAGGGAGAACCAATGAGAGACTAGCTGGAGGTGTCTGGACGGGCAAATTTAACTCTCATTTCCCACCAGGAAGAGGAATTAACCAAAGGCTCAGCGTGCCGTGCCGCAACCAGATTAGGGCCTGAAGCCATCCTGCGGTGTTGCGACCAGCTCACGAGAAAGCGAGTTGAAGAAAGGAGCTCAGGGGCACTGTAATTCACAAACCTGCAGAGTTATAAATGACAGCTATCGTCCAAAAATATACTGAAGTAAGGCTGCCAAGAGGACTTGAAAGCGGGGCAGAATTGCAGGAAACCGATTTCAGGAGGTAAACTGGAATTGCATTTAAAGCATAGGAAAAGAGGCAGAACGTCCACAATGATGCACTTGGCCAAAAAGGGCGTATGCGTTTTTTCCTGAATATATTCAGGAAAAAACGCATACGCCCTTTTTGGCCAACCAAGCAAGCTTGCAAAGGAAATCTGCACTACAATGAAGTCTCACTTCACCCCGGTCAAAAGGGCCATCTGAAAAAAGTGTAAAATCCAGAAAGGCAGGACAGGCCGTGGAGAACTGGGAGCCTTGTTATGCTGATGGGCGGGATGTAAATTGCCAACAGCCACTCGGGAGAAGTGTATGGTGTTTCCTGAAACATCTAAAAAACAAAGCAACAGAGCCTAGGGCACTTCCACTTATGGTCCTATAGCTTAGTTAATTTAAAATCAAAACGACACAGCCACCCCAAAGGTTGGGACGGTTCTTTTTACTGGAATCTCTTCTACGGCACAAGTTAAATATCCCAGAGAGCAAATAATGGATAAAGAAGTTGCGGTACTTATGTACAACAGAATACCACTCAGCAATGAAATCTATGTCACCAGGCCCGTACCAGCATAATGAGTGGATTGAGGCACGATGATTCTAAGTGAAATAAGTCACACAGAAAAAGAAACATCATAAGGTATCACTAATACACGGAATGTGAACTTGGCTACACAGGAACTGAATTACAAAACAGAACAGGGTCTCAAGTTTAGAAAACTAACTTATGCTTGCTTAAGGGGGAAGGTGAGTTGGGGTGCTGCATTAAACCAGAGTTTGAAATTAGCACAGATACCGTTCCATAAGCCAAATATGGAATAAACAAGACCTACCCCTTGCTCAACGAAATGGATTCAACAATGAGGTATCACCTCACACCTGGTAGAATAGGCATCATAGAAAATCTACAAGCAAAAAATGCTGGAAACGGTGTGGAGAAAAAGAACCCTCTTCCACTATTGTTGGGAATATAAATTGATACAGTCACTATGGAGAACAATATGGAATTTCTTAAGAAACTAACAATAGAATTACCATATGATACAGCAATCCCAGTACTGGACATATACCCAGACAAAACCATAAATCAAAAAGAGACATTCACCGCAATGTTCATTGCATCACTATTTACAATATCGAGGTAATGGAAGCAACCTAAATGCCCACAGACAGACGAATGCATAAAGCTGTGGTACATATATAAAATGGAATATTACTAAGCCATGAAAAGGAATGAAATTGGGTCATTTGTAGAGACGTCGATGCATCTAGAGACTGTCATACAGAGTGAAGTAAGTCAGAAAGAGAAAAACAAATCTTGTATATTCATGCATATATGTGGAACCTAGAAAACCTGTACAGATTAACCATTTTGCAAGGCATAAATAGAGCAACAGATGTAGACAACAAACGTATGGACAACAAGGGGGGAAAGCTGTTGGGGGGGGTGGTGGGAGGAGTTGAGAGACTGGGATTGGCATGTATACATTTATATGTATAAAATAGATAACCAATAAGAACCTGCTGTATAAAAATATAAAATAAAATTCAAAATTAAAAAGAAATAAAATTTAAAAAATAGAAAAAACAATTATTCCCTTCACATACATGTATTTATATGAATAAATTATTTCCATGCTTATATCTGTAAATACAAAAAAGAGGAATAAAATCTACCTTGAACCCAAAACGAAAAAGAGAAAAAAAACGCAGAACCCACCAGTTCCACAGAGGAAAACCGTATCAGGACACTTGCTCCAGTTGTAAACAATTCTGAAGTTGGTCAGTGGTGGGGAATCGTCTCCCATTCAGCCAGCAGCCCCCACGCAACAAGCGTCCTCATTGCAAAGCTGGGGCACCGTGCCGAGGCATCTGTGAGTAAACGTGAGCTGAGCCCCAGGCCAGTTGCTGCTGAAGTATTCCCACCCATCCCAGGTAAAACACCTGAATATAGACAAGGACTTGAAAGCCTAGAGGGAGGGCCATAGAGCCACACGAGTGACAGCATGCCGGCCGACTTGGTGCCTGCAGGCCAGCCAGGATGGTCCTGGCCCTGGGTGCTCTTCTGGAAGATTTCCATTTCCCTGCCTGAGATACCCGTCCTGTCCCTGCCCCCACTGCTTGTTTCCTTCCTCACCTCTGCCCAGGGAGAAATTCCAGCAGCAGGTATGGGTGACACATCTTCTTCTTTAGCAGGTGGCAGCCTGGCAACTGCTGCAGAAAGTCCAGCAGAGCCCCACTCACACTGGGCCACCCACAAAGCCGTGGCCTCTCACTCCCTCCCACCAGCCCAGCCCCGAGACTGCTGACAGGGCAGAGAAAATGGCGTCAGGCACGGCTGCAGGGGCTCTTGCTGCCTGGAGTGGTATTTATAGTGATCTCAACCCAGGCACACCTGGGGAGGGCTGGCCGGCACGGTAAGGCTGCCCAGGTCAGCCAATCATCACCCCTCAGGGGCTCACAGTTGCAGAAAATGGAACTTGCTGAACCGGCCAGGTCCAAGGAACAGGTGTGGGCTCCTGAGAGTCAGGATAGACAAGGGGCTGCAGCTTTGGCTTGTTTTCTAATCATTTTATCTGGCCCATGAGTGGGAGACAACTTCAAGAAAACCCTCTCCTAATGAGAGAAACCCAGGAGTCAGGGAGAGGAGGGGTGGGTGGTGGTTGGAGACAGAGGCCTGGTGCCCCGGGTGCAGTGGAAGTCTCTGGAAGACCAGGTGGAGGGAGGCCTCACGGAGTGATGCCCAGGGTCACAGACCTGTCGCAGCTGCTGTTTGTTAGTTCAAGTCCTGCTCTGAGGTGCTCTGTGTCAGCTCTGAGCGACAGGTGAGCTGGGGGTGCTCTGCAATGAGGGCTATGTGCACGGTTCCTGTGTGCCCAGCCCTGCCACGGTACCTGCAAGGGTAGCTCTGTATCCTGGGAGGGGCCTGACCACGAGAGCCCTGTGGGCTGGGGTGGGGGTGGGGTACCTGCCCAGGTGAGCTCCATATTCTGGGATTGGTCTGACCACGAGAGCCCCATGGGCTGCTGGGGACCTGGTAAAGGATGTCAGGACAGTCAGTGAAGCCACCGAGGATATACCTCCAGTTGCTCCTAATTCCTACACCCTGCTGGTCATTCTACCAACCACCAGGACATGGTATTCTGTATTAGTCTTCAATGATGCCTTCTTTTGTATTCCATTAGTCCCAGAGTCACAAGAAATTTTGGCTTGTGAGTGGCAGGACTCAGCATACAACTAAAACAATACTTCCGGGCCGTCTGGCCCCAAGGGTGCAAAAGTTCCCACCCCATCTTTGGGGAAAGCTTAGCTAAAGACCTAAAAGTTCTACCTCTGGAAAAGGAAACCCTCCTTCAATATGCAGACGACATTCTGATCGCCAGCCCTACTAAGGAGGCCTCTGAACTACCAAGCCAATAAAGGATAGAAGTTGTCCAAGAAAAAGCTCAAATATCACAGACTGCCGTGACCTGCCTGGGCTTCATTCTCACAGAAGGTTGGAGAAGTCCATCCCAGGAAAGGGAAGAAACCATTTTCAGCCTTACCCCTTTCTAAAACTAGAAGACAGCTTAGGGGTTCCTGGGGAGGCCAGGGTTTGCTGCTTCTGGATCCCTAACTACAGTCTACTAGCTGGGCCTCTATATGAAACACTGAAAGGAAAAGATGATGATCCTTTTGAATAGAATCCAGAAGTGGCCTTTCAAGAATGGAAAGAGCAGTCAATTCAGACCCTTGCCCTGGAACTCCCTAATTTAGCTAAACCCTTTGACCTTTACATTCCCGGTGAAAGGTGAATCGCCATTGGAGAATTAGTGCAAAACCTGGGACCACTTGAAATGGAACAATGCAAGAATGCCATCCAGGTAGGATAAACTATGGTCACCAAGGGGCTTGGCCCACTGCCACATCTGGCCAAGATACTGGCGGTATCTAAAACCCTGGAAATCAGCAGCCCAAAAGGCCACCTCCCTCCTAAGGGAAAAGGACCCCACGTGGTGATCCTAACCACCAACCATGCCCTGAAGTTGCAGGGTTCGCTCCGTGGGCACACCGACCTCGAGTGAGGAGGCCCTCCAACTCCAACATCCAGAGAGATAACCGGGGGCAACAGGGCACCATGACGACTCGTGTGAACATCACTTGACCTGGAGTTTCTCTCATAAAACAACAAGAGTGTGTCCCAAAAGAGTAGACTACTGCTTGCAGGACTTACTGCACCCAGAGGGGAGCTAATAATCTTGGCGGGGGAACCGTATATCACACTGTCACCATAGAAAAGCCTACAGACACCGTGATGATGGTGGCCAGTAAGACCGGCTGGACTCTTGTTTACTTCAAAAGGCTGTTGACTCAGTGGCCATCATGGTCCTTGATCACCACTGACCCTGGACTGTCTGGGAGTTGAGCGGGCAGGGCTCTGACACCTGGTGCTGTTTGTACGTTAATTCAGGGGCCTAATTGAAGAAAGCGCAGACTACTGGTCAGAGCATCTAGGCTGGCAGAAACGGTCGGCCTAAGGTGGCCGAACAAATGTGGGGCGGGGTGAAACCGGCCCCCACAGCGTCTCTGCACATCTCTTTCCTGGACCCTTAAAGGTCATTGGAATCTATAACACTTCCAATGCTGCTGCTCAGGTGGACGAGCAGGGAGGCAGGGGGCCTGGGGACAATCAACGTCACCTGGAGGCTGCTGGGGAGAAGCTCTGACCCTCGCCCCAGGGTATGAGGGCTCCCAACTCAGCACTCAGCAGTTACAGAAGAAGGGTCTGCACCCTCAGCACTCCAAGAATGAGGAACGGGACAAAAGGCAGAGGGGGGGTTTGTCCCCAGCAAAGCCCATTAAAAATCCCTGGGAGATAAAAATAGAATCTGGGCAATAAAGTCAAGTCTAACCTTTCTTATCCTTTGTGCTTTGTCTAATTTCACGTGCTCCTAGGGTCCCGCATGCAGAGGTTCCACACCCGGCACTTCAGACCAGATTTCCTAGTGCAGAATGGCTGGGTCGACACCTCAGCTCCTGGGGCCCAGTGCAGACTCCGCGATATAGAGCCTGAGCTACAGCCAACCTGGCCCTCGAGAGCTCCGCCCCCTCCCTCCCACTGACTCTGACAGGATCTCTACACAGCAGCCCAGCCCACAGCCCACGGGGTAGTACATGCTCTCACCTCTCCATTCTCTGATCAAAATATAAAGTTTCCTTTGCTTGTGAACCAAACTCAGTCTCGATCTGTTGGCCCCAATGACACTGGGCAGGGGGACACTTGTTGGGGTCCACTCTGGAGGATCAGTAACAGAAATTGAGACTATTGTAACCTCAATGAACAGATGTGTGAGCCAAAGTGTAGTTAACATAGAACAGTGTATAAGGCTCGGGTAAAATAAGATGTTTCTAACACTTCCATTGGATATTTCCATCACTTTATTATAAGCAAGTTCAGTGAAAAGGTTTGTCTTATTTGTCAGCTCAATATTAGAGAAATGAAGTGATTTCTTTCCAAGGATGTACATCTAATAATCTTGGTTAAACCTTCAATCTTGTTTTAAATGCTTTTCCATTGAAAATGATACCTCTCTTTCAGCTCCCCCATTTCTGAGAAGTATAAAATCTTATAATTTATTATTACCAAAGGGGAAAGGTGGGAGGAGGGATAAATTAACAGTTTGGGATTGACACATACACACTGCTATGTATAAAATAGATCATCAACAAGGAACTACTGTATAGCACAGGGAACTACACTCAACATTTTGCAATAACCTATAAGGGGAAATAATCTGAAAAAGAATAGATATTTTTATTGACATCATCTATCAATGACAGTTAAAGTGTAACCTAAGGGAAGCTGGTGGTGAGTGCTTCTGACCCTGAAGACTTCAATCATCTAAAGTTTGGACTCTGCCTACTTCCCAAGGCCCTTAATGAACATATGTGTAGCCGTAGCTTAAAAAATTCCCCAGTTTGGGTTTCGGGGAGACACTGATTTTGAAAAAGCCCTGGTGTTCTCCTTACATGAATGGGACTCTTCCTACTGCTAAAACATGTCTGTCACACCCAGAGGATGGTATACCGTCTGATCGGGAAGAGTTTGGAAAAGGCATCTCATCTCCTCATCTCCTGGTGCTCGGGTTCACCCCTCCAGCGTCTTTACTAACAGTCTCCCCACTTGGAGATGTCAGCACTGTCAACATCCTGTTGCGTACAGTTTGGAATTTGTCCAGAGGATGAAGCGGAAGGATGAGGAACAATGAGAGACAAGTCCTACGTGTTCAGACAGGCACATGTCACTCTAATTTCCAATCAGGAAGACGAATTGACCAAAGGCTAGGGTTGCCCATGGAAACAGTATAGGGCTTGAGGAAATCCCGCTGCTTTGTGGCCAGTTCCCATAAACACAAGTTGAACAATAGAACTCAGGGGCAGTAAAATTCACAAAACTGCAGAGTTGAAAATATCCATCACTGAAAAATGTCTTGAGGAAAGTCAGAGAAAAGGACTTGTAAGCAAGGGAGAATGGCAGGAAAGGGATTTGAGGAGGTAGAAAGGACTCGCCGTTAAGCACAAGAAAAGGAGCTGAACATTGCCAACATTGCAGTTGGCCAAAAAGGGTGTATGCGTTTTTTTGTGTATATATTCAAGAAAAGAGCGTACACCTTTTTAGCCAACCAAACAGGTGGGCACTGGAAGTCAATACTACAAAAGACATCACTTCGCATCAGTCAGAAGAGCCATCCTCATAAAGCGTAAACAACAGAAATGCAGGACAGGGCAAGGAGAAGAGGGAGCCCTGTGAGACTTATAGTGGAAATGTATATTGCCAACGGCCATTCTGGAGAAGTGTATTGTGTCTACTAAAGCATCTAAACAATGAGCTACAGAGCATAGGGCACTTGCACTCATGGGCGTATATCTTGGGAAAAACAAAAATCGAGAGGACACAGGCACCCCAATGTTTACCCCCTCTCTGTTTAAAAGATCCTCGACTAGGATATAACTTAAATGTCTCTGGAGGGAAAAAATGGATAGAGATGTGGTACTTAGGTAGAGTGGAATATTATTCAGCCTGGAAATCAATGAAATATGGCCAGCTGTAACAACTCCGGAGGAGTTACGTATGATCATTCTAAGTGACAGAATTCAAAAAGAAGAAGACACATATCATAAGATATCACTTAAAGGTGGAATCCAAAATGGCTACACATGAAATAAATTACAAAACAAAAACATAGTCAAATATGTAGAAAACACGCATAAGGCTGCTAAACGGGAAAGGTGGGGAGGGGTGAGGCATCATCCAGGAGGTTGAAATTAGCAAAGATACCATTCCAAATACCAAACTGATAATCAACAAGGCCTACACGGTAGCTAAAAGAACTGCACTCAGCACACTCAAGTCACCGGAAAAGAATATATACGACTGGTAAGAATCTGAAAAAGAATTTATTGATGTCTCTCTGTACGTGAATCAAGTGGATGTACAGCAGCAAGAAACAGAGCTTTGAAAATCAGCTGTAACCAATATAGTAATAAATTGAAAAAAAATAAACGACAGAGAGACAGAGAAAACCTCTTACAACTTTTCCTCAGGGACGGTGATGCAACATGGATTGAACACATCTAGACCCACAGCAGGATGAGACATAAGGCTGGAAACTGTTTGCGCTAAGAGAAATGTGAGGTTGGGTGAGGAAATGCACACCCTTTAAAGTAATACTACCTGGTACCCATTCAATGGGTCCCAAATCTGCAGGTTCAAGGGCTCTTCCTACAGCTAAAACATGCATGGAAAACCCAGAGGACTGTACACCATGTGATCGGGAGATGTGTCTAAAATGCACCTCATTTATCCTCTCCTGGTGCTCCTGTTCACCATTCCAGCCACGTTACTTAGAAGCTCCCCACTTGGAGAATCAGCACATTTAAACTTCTGTTTCACACATTTTGCAAATTGTGAGGAGGATGAACGGGAAGAGGGGGAACCAATGAGAGAAGAGTTGTAGGGGTTTGGACGGGCACATATCACTCTAATTTCCCATTAAGAATAAGAATTAAAAAAAGGCTCAGCCTGCCTCGCCGGAGCCAAAATAGGGCCTGAAGCAATCCTGCGCGTTTGAGGCCAGCTCACAAAAGAGCAACTTAAAACATGGAGCTCAGGGTCACTGCAATTCACAAACCTGCAGAGTTATAAATGAAAACTAACGTCCAAAAATATGTTGAGGTAAGGCAAAGAAGAGGATCTGAATGCAAGACAGAATTGCAAGAAACAGATTTCAAGAGATAGATTGGACTCGTCTTTAACGCACATGAAAAGCGGCAGAATTTCGACAATGATGCAGTTGGCCCAAAAGGGCGTATGCGAGTTTTCCTGATTATATCCAGGAAAAAACGCATACGCACTTTATGGGCAACGAAGCAAGCAAGCAATGCAAATGTGCACAACAAAGAAGTCTCATTTCCCACCGGTCAAAAGGGCCATCCTAAAAAATTGTAAAAACCAGAAATGCAGGACAGGCCATGGAGAACAGGGAGCCTTTATATGCTGATGGGCAGTGTGTGAACTGCCGAGAGCCACTCTGGAGAAGTGTATGGTGGTTCCTAAATCATCTAAAAACAGAGCTACAGAGCATAGGACACTTCCAATCATGGGAGTATATCTAGGGAAGTCTAAAAATCAACAAGACACAAGCACACCACAGTTTAGGGCTACTCTGTTTACAAGAACCTCAACTTCAGTACACCTTAAATATCCCAGGAAAGAGAACAATGGATAAAGAAGATGTGGTACTTATGTACAATGGAATATCTCTTCACCATGAAATCAATGTAATAAGGCTAGTAGAAGGATAAAGAGTGGATTTAGGTCCGATAATACTACTTGAAATAAGTCAAACAGAAAAAGAAACATATCATAAGATATCACTTATAGAGGGAGGGTAAATATGGCTGCACAAGAAATGAATTACAGAACAGAACAGTGTCTCACATTTAGAAAACACACTTATGTCAGCTTAAGGGGAAAGGAGAGGTGGGGTGATGCATAAAACCAGAGTTTGAAATTAGCACAGATACCGTTCAAGAAACCAAATAGGTATTAGACAAGATCTACACCTTGCTCAATGAACTGGCCTCAACACACCCTATACACCGCAGAGAAATATATCTGAGTAATAAGAATCTTAAAACCCATGTATTGATATATCTCCATAAGGGAATCAAGTGTGTGCAGAGCGGCACAAACACAGCAGTGAAAATGAGCTAAACCCCATTATAGAAATAAATTTTAAAAACAAAACGCAGAAACAATGAAAGAGAGAAAAATTCTTACAAAATTCGCTCAGGGGCTGTGATGCAACCTGGATTGACCACATATAAACCCACAGCTGGATAAGACATAAGGCTGGACACTTGGGGCTGAGAGGATTGGTGAGCTTCGGTGAGCAACTGCCGAAAGTTTAATGCAATACTTCATGCTACTCATTCCAAGGGTCCCAACACTCCAGGTTGAAGGGAATCTTCCTACAGCTAAACCATGCTTGGGAAACCCAGCGACTGGTATACCATATGATCGGGAAAGGTTTCTAAAACGCACCACATTTTTCCTCTCCTGGGGCTCCGGATCGACATTCCAGCCGCTTTACTAACAACATCCCCACATGGAGAGTCAATGCCTTTAAGTTCTGGTATCGCACAGTCTTCAGTTAGTGCGGAGGATGAATGGGAATAGGGGGAACCAGTGAGAAACTAGCTGTAGCGGTTTCAATGGGCACATGTCACTCTAATTTCACATCAGTAAGAAGAATGAACCAAAGGCACAGCAAGGTGCCCCAGAAGAAGAATAGGGCTTCAAGGAATCCTGTGGTTATGGGGCAAGATCACAAAACTAAGAGCTGAAAAATGGAGCTAAGGGCCACTGCAATTCAAAAACCTGACTTGCCCAAAGAGGGCGTATGTGTTTTTTCCTGAATATATTCAGGAAAAAACGCATACGCCCTTTTTGGCCAACCAAGCAAGCTTGCAAAGGAAATCTGCACTACAATGAAGTCTCAATTCCCCCTGGTCAAAAGGGCCATCTGAAAAAAGTGTAAAATCCATAAAGGCATGACAGGCCATGGAGAACTGGGAGCCATCTTATGCTGATGGGCAGGATGTAAATTGCCAACAGCCACTCTGGAGCAGTGTTTGGTGTTTCCTGAAACATCTAAAAAACAAAGCAACAGAGCCTAGGGCACTTCCACTTATGGTACCATAGATTAGGGCAATTAAAATCAAAAAGACACAGCCACCCCAAAGTTTGGGATGGCTCTGTTTACAAGAACCTCATATACGGTACAAGTTCAATATCGCAGAAAGTGAAAAATGGATAAAGAAGTTGTGGTACTTACGTACAATGCAATATCACTCAGCAATGAAATCTATGTCATCAGGCCCGTAGCAGCATAATGAGTGGACTAAGTACGATGAATCTAACTGAAATAAGTCACACAGAAAAAGAAACATCATAAGGTATCACTAATACACGGAATGTAAACTTGGCTACACAGGAACTGAATTCCAAAACAGAACAGGGTCTCAAATTTAGAAACCCAACTTATGCTTGCTTAAGGGGAAAGGTGAGTTGGGGTGCTGCATAAAACCAGAGATTGAAATGAGCACAGATAAAGTTCCTTAAGCCAAATATGGAATAGACAAGAGCTACTCCTTGCTCAACGAAATGGACTCAACACCCCATATTAAATGCCTAAGAGTGTACCTGACTAGGAAGTATCTTAAAACCTATGGATTGCTATGTCTCTGAAAGAGAATCAAGTGTGTGTACAGGGGCATAAACGCAGCAGTGATAGGATTGGAGAGGTTCGGTGAGCAAATGAAGACCCTTTGAAGTCATATTGCATGGTACCCATTCCACGGGTCTCAACTCTCCAGGTTTAAGGTATTCTTCCTTCAGCTAAAACATGCATGTGGAACCCAGAGTATGATCAACCGTGTGATTGGGAGACGTGTTCCAATATGTGTCAGTTTTCGTCCCCTGGTACTCGGGTGCAACATTCCAGACGCTTTACTAACACTCTCCCGACTTGGAGAGTCAGTGCCTTTAACCTCCTGTGTGGCCCAGTTTGCAATTTCTGCGGAAGATGAACAGGAATAGGGAGAACCAATGACAGACTAGCTGGAGGTGTCTGGACGGGCAAATTTAACTCTCATTTCCCACCAGGAAGAGGAATTAACCAAAGGCTCAGTGTGCCGTGCTGGAACCAGATTAGGGCCTGAAGCCATCCTGCGGTGTTGCGGCCAGCTCACGAGAAAGCGAGTTGAAGAAAGGAGCTCAGGGGCACTGTAATTCACAAACCTGCAGAGTTATAAATGACAGCTATCGTCCAAAAATATACTGAAGTAAGGCTGCCAAGAGGACTTGAAAGCGGGGCAGAATTGCAGGAAACCGATTTCAGGAGGTAGACTGGAATTGCATTGAAAGCATAGGAAAAGAGGCAGAACGTCCACAATGATGCACTTGGCCAAAAAGGGCGTATGCGTTTTTTCCTGAATATATTCAAGAAAAAACTCATACGCCCTTTTTGGCCAACCAAGCAAGATTGCAAAGGAAATCTGCACTACAATGAAGTCTCACTTCCCCCCGGTCAAAAGGGCCATCTGAAAAAAGTGTAAAATCCAGAAAGGCAGGACAGGCCATGGAGAACTGGGAGCCTTGTTATGCTGATGGGCGGGATGTAAATTGCCAACAGCCACTCGGGAGAAGTGTATGGTGTTTCCTGAAACATCTAAAAAACAAAGCAACAGAGCCTAGGGCACTTCCACTTATGGTCCTATAGCTTAGGGAAATTAAAATCAAAAAGACACAGCCACCCCAAAGGTTGGGACGGCTCTGTTTACAAGAACCTGGTTTACGGTACAAGTTCAATATCGCAGAAAGTGAAAAATGGATAAAGAAGTTGTGGTACTTACGTACAATGCAGTATCACTCAGCAATGAAATCTATGTCATCAGGCCCGTAGCAGCATAATGAGTGGATTCAGGTACGATGATTCTAACTGAAATAAGTCACACAGAAAAAGAAACATCATAAGATATCACTAATACACGGAATGTAACCTTGGCGACACAGGAACTGAATTACAAAACAGAACAGGGTCTCAAATTTAGAAACCCAACTTATGCTTGCTTAAGGGGAAAGGTGAGTTGGGGTGCTGCATAAAACCAGAGATTGAAATGAGCACAGATAAAGTTCCTTAAGCCAAATATGGAATAGACAAGAGCCACTCCTTGCTCAACGAAATGGACTCAACACCCCATATTAAATGCCTAAGAGTGTACCTGACTAGGAAGTATCTTAAAACCTATGGATTGCTATGTCTCTGAAAGAGAATCAAGCGTGTGTACAGGGGCATAAACGCAGCAGTGATAGGATTGGAGAGGTTCGGTGAGCAAATGAAGACCCTTTGAAGTCATATTGCATGGTACCCATTCCACGGGTCTCAACTCTCCAGGTTTAAGGTATTCTTCCTTCAGCTAAAACATGCATGTGGAACCCAGAGTATGATCAACCGTGTGATCGGGAGACGTGTTCCAATATGTGTCAGTTTTCGTCCCCTGGTACTCGGGTGCAACATTCCAGACGCTTTACTAACACTCTCCCGACTTGGAGAGTCAGTGCCTTTAACCTCCTGTTTGGCCCAGTTTGCAATTTCTGCGGAAGATGAACAGGAATAGGGAGAACCAATGACAGACTAGCTGGAGGTGTCTGGACGGGCAAATTTAACTCTCATTTCCCACCAGGAAGAGGAATTAACCAAAGGCTCAGCGTGCCGTGCCGGAACCAGATTAGGGCCTGAAGCCATCCTGCGGTGTTGCGGCCAGCTCACGAGAAAGCGAGTTGAAGAAAGGAGCTCAGGGGCACTGTAATTCACAAACCTGCAGAGTTATAAATGACAGCTATCGTCCAAAAATATACTGAAGTAAGGCTGCCAAGAGGACTTGAAAGCGGGGCAGAATTGCAGGAAACCGATTTCAGGAGGTAGACTGGAATTGCATTGAAAGCATAGGAAAAGAGGCAGAACGTCCACAATGATGCACTTGGCCAAAAAGGGCGTATGCGTTTTCTCCTGAATATATTCAGGAAAAAACGCATACGCCCTTTTTGGCCAACCAAGCAAGCTTGCAAAGGAAATCTGCACTACAATGAAGTCTCACTTCCCCCCGGTCAAAAGGGCCATCTGAAAAAAGTGTAAAATCCAGAAAGGCAGGACAGGCCATGGAGAACTGGGAGCCTTGTTATGCTGATGGGCGGGATGTAAATTGCCAACAGCCACTCGGGAGAAGTGTATGGTGTTTCCTGAAACATCTAAAAAACAAAGCAACAGAGCCTAGGGCACTTCCACTTATGGTCCTATAGCTTAGGGAAATTAAAATCAAAAAGACACAGCCACCCCAAAGGTTGGGACGGCTCTGTTTACAAGAACATGGTTTACGGTACAAGTTCAATATCGCAGAAAGTGAAAAATGGATAAAGAAGTTGTGGTACTTACGTACAATGCAGTATCACTCAGCAATGAAATCTATGTCATCAGGCCCGTAGCAGCATAATGAGTGGATTCAGGTACGATGATTCTAACTGAAATAAGTCACACAGAAAAAGAAACATCATAAGATATCACTAATACACGGAATGTAACCTTGGCGACACAGGAACTGAATTACAAAACAGAACAGGGTCTCAAATTTAGAAACCCAACTTATGCTTGCTTAAGGGGAAAGGTGAGTTGGGGTGCTGCATAAAACCAGAGATTGAAATGAGCACAGATAAAGTTCCTTAAGCCAAATATGGAATAGACAAGAGCTACTCCTTGCTCAACGAAATGGACTCAACACCCCATATTAAATGCCTAAGAGTGTACCTGACTAGGAAGTATCTTAAAACCTATGGATTGCTATGTCTCTGAAAGAGAATCAAGCGTGTGTACAGGGGCATAAACGCAGCAGTGATAGGATTGGAGAGGTTCGGTGAGCAAATGAAGACCCTTTGAAGTCATATTGCATGGTACCCATTCCACGGGTCTCAACTCTCCAGGTTGAAGGTATTCTTCCTTCAGCTAAAACATGCATGTGGAACCCAGAGTATGATCAACCGTGTGATCGGGAGACGTGTTCCAATATGTGTCAGTTTTCGTCCCCTGGTACTCGGGTGCAACATTCCAGACGCTTTACTAACACTCTCCCGACTTGGAGAGTCAGTGCCTTTAACCTCCTGTTTGGCCCAGTTTGCAATTTCTGCGGAAGATGAACAGGAATAGGGAGAACCAATGACAGACTAGCTGGAGGTGTCTGGACGGGCAAATTTAACTCTCATTTCCCACCAGGAAGAGGAATTAACCAAAGGCTCAGCGTGCCATGCCGGAATAGATTAGGGCCTGAAGCCATCCTGCGGTGTTGCGGCCAGCTCACGAGAAAGCGAGTTGAAGAAAGGAGCTCAGGGGCACTGTAATTCACAAACCTGCAGAGTTATAAATGACAGCTATCGTCCAAAAATATACTGAAGTAAGGCTGCCAAGAGGACTTGAAAGCGGGGCAGAATTGCAGGAAACCGATTTCAGGAGGTAGACTGGAATTGCATTGAAAGCATAGGAAAAGAGGCAGAACGTCCACAATGATGCACTTGGCCAAAAAGGGCGTATGCGTTTTCTCCTGAATATATTCAGGAAAAAACGCATACGCCCTTTTTGGCCAACCAAGCAAGCTTGCAAAGGAAATCTGCACTACAATGAAGTCTCACTTCCCCCCGGTCAAAAGGGCCATCTGAAAAAAGTGTAAAATCCAGAAAGGCAGGACAGGCCATGGAGAACTGGGAGCCTTGTTATGCTGATGGGCGGGATGTAAATTGCCAACAGCCACTCGGGAGAAGTGTATGGTGTTTCCTGAAACATCTAAAAAACAAAGCAACAGAGCCTAGGGCACTTCCACTTATGGTCCTATAGCTTAGGGAAATTAAAATCAAAAAGACACAGCCACCCCAAAGGTTGGGACGGCTCTGTTTACAAGAACATGGTTTACGGTACAAGTTCAATATCGCAGAAAGTGAAAAATGGATAAAGAAGTTGTGGTACTTACGTACAATGCAGTATCACTCAGCAATGAAATCTATGTCATCAGGCCCGTAGCAGCATAATGAGTGGATTCAGGTACGATGATTCTAACTGAAATAAGTCACACAGAAAAAGAAACATCATAAGATATCACTAATACACGGAATGTAACCTTGGCGACACAGGAACTGAATTACAAAACAGAACAGGGTCTCAAATTTAGAAACCCAACTTATGCTTGCTTAAGGGGAAAGGTGAGTTGGGGTGCTGCATAAAACCAGAGATTGAAATGAGCACAGATAAAGTTCCTTAAGCCAAATATGGAATAGACAAGAGCTACTCCTTGCTCAACGAAATGGACTCAACACCCCATATTAAATGCCTAAGAGTGTACCTGACTAGGAAGTATCTTAAAACCTATGGATTGCTATGTCTCTGAAAGAGAATCAAGCGTGTGTACAGGGGCATAAACGCAGCAGTGATAGGATTGGAGAGGTTCGGTGAGCAAATGAAGACCCTTTGAAGTCATATTGCATGGTACCCATTCCACGGGTCTCAACTCTCCAGGTTGAAGGTATTCTTCCTTCAGCTAAAACATGCATGTGGAACCCAGAGTATGATCAACCGTGTGATCGGGAGACGTGTTCCAATATGTGTCAGTTTTCGTCCCCTGGTACTCGGGTGCAACATTCCAGACGCTTTACTAACACTCTCCCGACTTGGAGAGTCAGTGCCTTTAACCTCCTGTTTGGCCCAGTTTGCAATTTCTGCGGAAGATGAACAGGAATAGGGAGAACCAATGACAGACTAGCTGGAGGTGTCTGGACGGGCAAATTTAACTCTCATTTCCCACCAGGAAGAGGAATTAACCAAAGGCTCAGCGTGCCATGCCGGAATAGATTAGGGCCTGAAGCCATCCTGCGGTGTTGCGGCCAGCTCACGAGAAAGCGAGTTGAAGAAAGGAGCTCAGGGGCACTGTAATTCACAAACCTGCAGAGTTATAAATGACAGCTATCGTCCAAAAATATACTGAAGTAAGGCTGCCAAGAGGACTTGAAAGCGGGGCAGAATTGCAGGAAACCGATTTCAGGAGGTAGACTGGAATTGCATTGAAAGCATAGGAAAAGAGGCAGAACGTCCACAATGATGCACTTGGCCAAAAAGGGCGTATGCGTTTTCTCCTGAATATATTCAGGAAAAAACGCATACGCCCTTTTTGGCCAACCAAGCAAGCTTGCAAAGGAAATCTGCACTACAATGAAGTCTCACTTCCCCCCGGTCAAAAGGGCCATCTGAAAAAAGTGTAAAATCCAGAAAGGCAGGACAGGCCATGGAGAACTGGGAGCCTTGTTATGCTGATGGGCGGGATGTAAATTGCCAACAGCCACTCGGGAGAAGTGTATGGTGTTTCCTGAAACATCTAAAAAACAAAGCAACAGAGCCTAGGGCACTTCCACTTATGGTCCTATAGCTTAGGGAAATTAAAATCAAAAAGACACAGCCACCCCAAAGGTTGGGACGGCTCTGTTTACAAGAACATGGTTTACGGTACAAGTTCAATATCGCAGAAAGTGAAAAATGGATAAAGAAGTTGTGGTACTTACGTACAATGCAGTATCACTCAGCAATGAAATCTATGTCATCAGGCCCGTAGCAGCATAATGAGTGGATTCAGGTACGATGATTCTAACTGAAATAAGTCACACAGAAAAAGAAACATCATAAGATATCACTAATACACGGAATGTAACCTTGGCGACACAGGAACTGAATTACAAAACAGAACAGGGTCTCAAATTTAGAAAACCAACTTATGCTTGCTTAAGGGGAAAGGTGAGTTGGGGTGCTGCATAAAACCAGAGATTGAAATGAGCACAGATAAAGTTCCTTAAGCCAAATATGGAATAGACAAGAGCTACTCCTTGCTCAACGAAATGGACTCAACACCCCATATTAAATGCCTAAGAGTGTACCTGACTAGGAAGTATCTTAAAACCTATGGATTGCTATGTCTCTGAAAGAGAATCAAGCGTGTGTACAGGGGCATAAACGCAGCAGTGATAGGATTGGAGAGGTTCGGTGAGCAAATGAAGACCCTTTGAAGTCATATTGCATGGTACCCATTCCACGGGTCTCAACTCTCCAGGTTGAAGGTATTCTTCCTTCAGCTAAAACATGCATGTGGAACCCAGAGTATGATCAACCGTGTGATCGGGAGACGTGTTCCAATATGTGTCAGTTTTCGTCCCCTGGTACTCGGGTGCAACATTCCAGACGCTTTACTAACACTCTCCCGACTTGGAGAGTCAGTGCCTTTAACCTCCTGTTTGGCCCAGTTTGCAATTTCTGCGGAAGATGAACAGGAATAGGGAGAACCAATGACAGACTAGCTGGAGGTGTCTGGACGGGCAAATTTAACTCTCATTTCCCACCAGGAAGAGGAATTAACCAAAGGCTCAGCGTGCCGTGCCGGAACCAGATTAGGGCCTGAAGCCATCCTGCGGTGTTGCGGCCAGCTCACGAGAAAGCGAGTTGAAGAAAGGAGCTCAGGGGCACTGTAATTCACAAACCTGCAGAGTTATAAATGACAGCTATCGTCCAAAAATATACTGAAGTAAGGCTGCCAAGAGGACTTGAAAGCGGGGCAGAATTGCAGGAAACCGATTTCAGGAGGTAGACTGGAATTGCATTGAAAGCATAGGAAAAGAGGCAGAACGTCCACAATGATGCACTTGGCCAAAAAGGGCGTATGCGTTTTCTCCTGAATATATTCAGGAAAAAACGCATACGCCCTTTTTGGCCAACCAAGCAAGCTTGCAAAGGAAATCTGCACTACAATGAAGTCTCACTTCCCCCCGGTCAAAAGGGCCATCTGAAAAAAGTGTAAAATCCAGAAAGGCAGGACAGGCCATGGAGAACTGGGAGCCTTGTTATGCTGATGGGCGGGATGTAAATTGCCAACAGCCACTCGGGAGAAGTGTATGGTGTTTCCTGAAACATCTAAAAAACAAAGCAACAGAGCCTAGGGCACTTCCACTTATGGTCCTATAGCTTAGGGAAATTAAAATCAAAAAGACACAGCCACCCCAAAGGTTGGGACGGCTCTGTTTACAAGAACATGGTTTACGGTACAAGTTCAATATCGCAGAAAGTGAAAAATGGATAAAGAAGTTGTGGTACTTACGTACAATGCAGTATCACTCAGCAATGAAATCTATGTCATCAGGCCCGTAGCAGCATAATGAGTGGATTCAGGTACGATGATTCTAACTGAAATAAGTCACACAGAAAAAGAAACATCATAAGATATCACTAATACACGGAATGTAACCTTGGCGACACAGGAACTGAATTACAAAACAGAACAGGGTCTCAAATTTAGAAACCCAACTTATGCTTGCTTAAGGGGAAAGGTGAGTTGGGGTGCTGCATAAAACCAGAGATTGAAATGAGCACAGATAAAGTTCCTTAAGCCAAATATGGAATAGACAAGAGCTACTCCTTGCTCAACGAAATGGACTCAACACCCCATATTAAATGCCTAAGAGTGTACCTGACTAGGAAGTATCTTAAAACCTATGGATTGCTATGTCTCTGAAAGAGAATCAAGCGTGTGTACAGGGGCATAAACGCAGCAGTGATAGGATTGGAGAGGTTCGGTGAGCAAATGAAGACCCTTTGAAGTCATATTGCATGGTACCCATTCCACGGGTCTCAACTCTCCAGGTTGAAGGTATTCTTCCTTCAGCTAAAACATGCATGTGGAACCCAGAGTATGATCAACCGTGTGATCGGTAGACGTGTTCCAATATGTGTCAGTTTTCGTCCCCTGGTACTCGGGTGCAACATTCCAGACGCTTTACTAACACTCTCCCGACTTGGAGAGTCAGTGCCTTTAACCTCCTGTTTGGCCCAGTTTGCAATTTCTGCGGAAGATGAACAGGAATAGGGAGAAAATGAGAGACTAGCTGGAGGTGTCTGGACGGGCAAATTTAACTCTCATTTCCCACCAGGAAGAGGAATTAACCAAAGGCTCAGCGTGCCGTGCCGGAACCAGATTAGGGCCTGAAGCCATCCTGCGGTGTTGCGGCCAGCTCACGAGAAAGCGAGTTGAAGAAAGGAGCTCAGGGGCACTGTAATTCACAAACCTGCAGAGTTATAAATGACAGCTATCGTCCAAAAATATACTGAAGTAAGGCTGCCAAGAGGACTTGAAAGCGGGGCAGAATTGCAGGAAACCGATTTCAGGAGGTAGACTGGAATTGCATTGAAAGCATAGGAAAAGAGGCAGAACGTCCACAATGATGCACTTGGCCAAAAAGGGCGTATGCGTTTTTTCCTGAATATATTCAGGAAAAAACGCATACGCCCTTTTTGGCCAACCAAGCAAGCTTGCAAAGGAAATCTGCACTACAATGAAGTCTCACTTCCCCCCGGTCAAAAGGGCCATCTGAAAAAAGTGTAAAATCCAGAAAGGCAGGACAGGCCATGGAGAACTGGGAGCCTTGTTATGCTGATGGGTGGGATGTAAATTGCCAACAGCCACTTGGGAGAAGTGTATGTTGTTTCCTGAAACATCTAAAAAACAAAGCAACAGAGCCTAGGGCACTTCCACTTATGGTACCATAGTTTAGGGCAATTAAAATCAAAAAGACACAGCCACCCCAAAGTTTGGGATGGCTCTGTTTACAAGAACCTCATATACGGTACAAGTTCAATATCGCAGAAAGTGAAAAATGGATAAAGAAGTTGTGGTACTTACGTACAATGCAATATCACTCAGCAATGAAATCTATGTCATCAGGCCCGTAGCAGCATAATGAGTGGACTAAGTACGATGAATCTAACTGAAATAAGTCACACAGAAAAAGAAACATCATAAGGTATCACTAATACACGGAATGTAAACTTGGCTACACAGGAACTGAATTCCAAAACAGAACAGGGTCTCAAATTTAGAAACCCAACTTATGCTTGCTTAAGGGGAAAGGTGAGTTGGGGTGCTGCATAAAACCAGAGATTGAAATGAGCACAGATAAAGTTCCTTAAGCCAAATATGGAATAGACAAGAGCTACTCCTTGCTCAACGAAATGGACTCAACACCCCATATTAAATGCCTAAGAGTGTACCTGACTAGGAAGTATCTTAAAACCTATGGATTGCTATGTCTCTGAAAGAGAATCAAGTGTGTGTACAGGGGCATAAACGCAGCAGTGATAGGATTGGAGAGGTTCGGTGAGCAAATGAAGACCCTTTGAAGTCATATTGCATGGTACCCATTCCACGGGTCTCAACTCTCCAGGTTTAAGGTATTCTTCCTTCAGCTAAAACATGCATGTGGAACCCAGAGTATGATCAACCGTGTGATTGGGAGACGTGTTCCAATATGTGTCAGTTTTCGTCCCCTGGTACTCGGGTGCAACATTCCAGACGCTTTACTAACACTCTCCCGACTTGGAGAGTCAGTGCCTTTAACCTCCTGTGTGGCCCAGTTTGCAATTTCTGCGGAAGATGAACAGGAATAGGGAGAACCAATGACAGACTAGCTGGAGGTGTCTGGACGGGCAAATTTAACTCTCATTTCCCACCAGGAAGAGGAATTAACCAAAGGCTCAGTGTGCCGTGCTGGAACCAGATTAGGGCCTGAAGCCATCCTGCGGTGTTGCGGCCAGCTCACGAGAAAGCGAGTTGAAGAAAGGAGCTCAGGGGCACTGTAATTCACAAACCTGCAGAGTTATAAATGACAGCTATCGTCCAAAAATATACTGAAGTAAGGCTGCCAAGAGGACTTGAAAGCGGGGCAGAATTGCAGGAAACCGATTTCAGGAGGTAGACTGGAATTGCATTGAAAGCATAGGAAAAGAGGCAGAACGTCCACAATGATGCACTTGGCCAAAAAGGGCGTATGCGTTTTTTCCTGAATATATTCAAGAAAAAACTCATACGCCCTTTTTGGCCAACCAAGCAAGATTGCAAAGGAAATCTGCACTACAATGAAGTCTCACTTCCCCCCGGTCAAAAGGGCCATCTGAAAAAAGTGTAAAATCCAGAAAGGCAGGACAGGCCATGGAGAACTGGGAGCCTTGTTATGCTGATGGGCGGGATGTAAATTGCCAACAGCCACTCGGGAGAAGTGTATGGTGTTTCCTGAAACATCTAAAAAACAAAGCAACAGAGCCTAGGGCACTTCCACTTATGGTCCTATAGCTTAGGGAAATTAAAATCAAAAAGACACAGCCACCCCAAAGGTTGGGACGGCTCTGTTTACAAGAACATGGTTTACGGTACAAGTTCAATATCGCAGAAAGTGAAAAATGGATAAAGAAGTTGTGGTACTTACGTACAATGCAGTATCACTCAGCAATGAAATCTATGTCATCAGGCCCGTAGCAGCATAATGAGTGGATTCAGGTACGATGATTCTAACTGAAATAAGTCACACAGAAAAAGAAACATCATAAGATATCACTAATACACGGAATGTAACCTTGGCGACACAGGAACTGAATTACAAAACAGAACAGGGTCTCAAATTTAGAAAACCAACTTATGCTTGCTTAAGGGGAAAGGTGAGTTGGGGTGCTGCATAAAACCAGAGATTGAAATGAGCACAGATAAAGTTCCTTAAGCCAAATATGGAATAGACAAGAGCTACTCCTTGCTCAACGAAATGGACTCAACACCCCATATTAAATGCCTAAGAGTGTACCTGACTAGGAAGTATCTTAAAACCTATGGATTGCTATGTCTCTGAAAGAGAATCAAGCGTGTGTACAGGGGCATAAACGCAGCAGTGATAGGATTGGAGAGGTTCGGTGAGCAAATGAAGACCCTTTGAAGTCATATTGCATGGTACCCATTCCACGGGTCTCAACTCTCCAGGTTGAAGGTATTCTTCCTTCAGCTAAAACATGCATGTGGAACCCAGAGTATGATCAACCGTGTGATCGGGAGACGTGTTCCAATATGTGTCAGTTTTCGTCCCCTGGTACTCGGGTGCAACATTCCAGACGCTTTACTAACACTCTCCCGACTTGGAGAGTCAGTGCCTTTAACCTCCTGTTTGGCCCAGTTTGCAATTTCTGCGGAAGATGAACAGGAATAGGGAGAACCAATGACAGACTAGCTGGAGGTGTCTGGACGGGCAAATTTAACTCTCATTTCCCACCAGGAAGAGGAATTAACCAAAGGCTCAGCGTGCCGTGCCGGAACCAGATTAGGGCCTGAAGCCATCCTGCGGTGTTGCGGCCAGCTCACGAGAAAGCGAGTTGAAGAAAGGAGCTCAGGGGCACTGTAATTCACAAACCTGCAGAGTTATAAATGACAGCTATCGTCCAAAAATATACTGAAGTAAGGCTGCCAAGAGGACTTGAAAGCGGGGCAGAATTGCAGGAAACCGATTTCAGGAGGTAGACTGGAATTGCATTGAAAGCATAGGAAAAGAGGCAGAACGTCCACAATGATGCACTTGGCCAAAAAGGGCGTATGCGTTTTCTCCTGAATATATTCAGGAAAAAACGCATACGCCCTTTTTGGCCAACCAAGCAAGCTTGCAAAGGAAATCTGCACTACAATGAAGTCTCACTTCCCCCCGGTCAAAAGGGCCATCTGAAAAAAGTGTAAAATCCAGAAAGGCAGGACAGGCCATGGAGAACTGGGAGCCTTGTTATGCTGATGGGCGGGATGTAAATTGCCAACAGCCACTCGGGAGAAGTGTATGGTGTTTCCTGAAACATCTAAAAAACAAAGCAACAGAGCCTAGGGCACTTCCACTTATGGTCCTATAGCTTAGGGAAATTAAAATCAAAAAGACACAGCCACCCCAAAGGTTGGGACGGCTCTGTTTACAAGAACATGGTTTACGGTACAAGTTCAATATCGCAGAAAGTGAAAAATGGATAAAGAAGTTGTGGTACTTACGTACAATGCAGTATCACTCAGCAATGAAATCTATGTCATCAGGCCCGTAGCAGCATAATGAGTGGATTCAGGTACGATGATTCTAACTGAAATAAGTCACACAGAAAAAGAAACATCATAAGATATCACTAATACACGGAATGTAACCTTGGCGACACAGGAACTGAATTACAAAACAGAACAGGGTCTCAAATTTAGAAAACCAACTTATGCTTGCTTAAGGGGAAAGGTGAGTTGGGGTGCTGCATAAAACCAGAGATTGAAATGAGCACAGATAAAGTTCCTTAAGCCAAATATGGAATAGACAAGAGCTACTCCTTGCTCAACGAAATGGACTCAACACCCCATATTAAATGCCTAAGAGTGTACCTGACTAGGAAGTATCTTAAAACCTATGGATTGCTATGTCTCTGAAAGAGAATCAAGCGTGTGTACAGGGGCATAAACGCAGCAGTGATAGGATTGGAGAGGTTCGGTGAGCAAATGAAGACCCTTTGAAGTCATATTGCATGGTACCCATTCCACGGGTCTCAACTCTCCAGGTTGAAGGTATTCTTCCTTCAGCTAAAACATGCATGTGGAACCCAGAGTATGATCAACCGTGTGATCGGGAGACGTGTTCCAATATGTGTCAGTTTTCGTCCCCTGGTACTCGGGTGCAACATTCCAGACGCTTTACTAACACTCTCCCGACTTGGAGAGTCAGTGCCTTTAACCTCCTGTTTGGCCCAGTTTGCAATTTCTGCGGAAGATGAACAGGAATAGGGAGAACCAATGACAGACTAGCTGGAGGTGTCTGGACGGGCAAATTTAACTCTCATTTCCCACCAGGAAGAGGAATTAACCAAAGGCTCAGCGTGCCATGCCGGAACCAGATTAGGGCCTGAAGCCATCCTGCGGTGTTGCGGCCAGCTCACGAGAAAGCGAGTTGAAGAAAGGAGCTCAGGGGCACTGTAATTCACAAACCTGCAGAGTTATAAATGACAGCTATCGTCCAAAAATATACTGAAGTAAGGCTGCCAAGAGGACTTGAAAGCGGGGCAGAATTGCAGGAAACCGATTTCAGGAGGTAGACTGGAATTGCATTGAAAGCATAGGAAAAGAGGCAGAACGTCCACAATGATGCACTTGGCCAAAAAGGGCGTATGCGTTTTCTCCTGAATATATTCAGGAAAAAACGCATACGCCCTTTTTGGCCAACCAAGCAAGCTTGCAAAGGAAATCTGCACTACAATGAAGTCTCACTTCCCCCCGGTCAAAAGGGCCATCTGAAAAAAGTGTAAAATCCAGAAAGGCAGGACAGGCCATGGAGAACTGGGAGCCTTGTTATGCTGATGGGCGGGATGTAAATTGCCAACAGCCACTCGGGAGAAGTGTATGGTGTTTCCTGAAACATCTAAAAAACAAAGCAACAGAGCCTAGGGCACTTCCACTTATGGTCCTATAGCTTAGGGAAATTAAAATCAAAAAGACACAGCCACCCCAAAGGTTGGGACGGCTCTGTTTACAAGAACATGGTTTACGGTACAAGTTCAATATCGCAGAAAGTGAAAAATGGATAAAGAAGTTGTGGTACTTACGTACAATGCAGTATCACTCAGCAATGAAATCTATGTCATCAGGCCCGTAGCAGCATAATGAGTGGATTCAGGTACGATGATTCTAACTGAAATAAGTCACACAGAAAAAGAAACATCATAAGATATCACTAATACACGGAATGTAACCTTGGCGACACAGGAACTGAATTACAAAACAGAACAGGGTCTCAAATTTAGAAAACCAACTTATGCTTGCTTAAGGGGAAAGGTGAGTTGGGGTGCTGCATAAAACCAGAGATTGAAATGAGCACAGATAAAGTTCCTTAAGCCAAATATGGAATAGACAAGAGCTACTCCTTGCTCAACGAAATGGACTCAACACCCCATATTAAATGCCTAAGAGTGTACCTGACTAGGAAGTATCTTAAAACCTATGGATTGCTATGTCTCTGAAAGAGAATCAAGCGTGTGTACAGGGGCATAAACGCAGCAGTGATAGGATTGGAGAGGTTCGGTGAGCAAATGAAGACCCTTTGAAGTCATATTGCATGGTACCCATTCCACGGGTCTCAACTCTCCAGGTTGAAGGTATTCTTCCTTCAGCTAAAACATGCATGTGGAACCCAGAGTATGATCAACCGTGTGATCGGGAGACGTGTTCCAATATGTGTCAGTTTTCGTCCCCTGGTACTCGGGTGCAACATTCCAGACGCTTTACTAACACTCTCCCGACTTGGAGAGTCAGTGCCTTTAACCTCCTGTTTGGCCCAGTTTGCAATTTCTGCGGAAGATGAACAGGAATAGGGAGAACCAATGACAGACTAGCTGGAGGTGTCTGGACGGGCAAATTTAACTCTCATTTCCCACCAGGAAGAGGAATTAACCAAAGGCTCAGCGTGCCGTGCCGGAACCAGATTAGGGCCTGAAGCCATCCTGCGGTGTTGCGGCCAGCTCACGAGAAAGCGAGTTGAAGAAAGGAGCTCAGGGGCACTGTAATTCACAAACCTGCAGAGTTATAAATGACAGCTATCGTCCAAAAATATACTGAAGTAAGGCTGCCAAGAGGACTTGAAAGCGGGGCAGAATTGCAGGAAACCGATTTCAGGAGGTAGACTGGAATTGCATTGAAAGCATAGGAAAAGAGGCAGAACGTCCACAATGATGCACTTGGCCAAAAAGGGCGTATGCGTTTTCTCCTGAATATATTCAGGAAAAAACGCATACGCCCTTTTTGGCCAACCAAGCAAGCTTGCAAAGGAAATCTGCACTACAATGAAGTCTCACTTCCCCCCGGTCAAAAGGGCCATCTGAAAAAAGTGTAAAATCCAGAAAGGCAGGACAGGCCATGGAGAACTGGGAGCCTTGTTATGCTGATGGGCGGGATGTAAATTGCCAACAGCCACTCGGGAGAAGTGTATGGTGTTTCCTGAAACATCTAAAAAACAAAGCAACAGAGCCTAGGGCACTTCCACTTATGGTCCTATAGCTTAGGGAAATTAAAATCAAAAAGACACAGCCACCCCAAAGGTTGGGACGGCTCTGTTTACAAGAACATGGTTTACGGTACAAGTTCAATATCGCAGAAAGTGAAAAATGGATAAAGAAGTTGTGGTACTTACGTACAATGCAGTATCACTCAGCAATGAAATCTATGTCATCAGGCCCGTAGCAGCATAATGAGTGGATTCAGGTACGATGATTCTAACTGAAATAAGTCACACAGAAAAAGAAACATCATAAGATATCACTAATACACGGAATGTAACCTTGGCGACACAGGAACTGAATTACAAAACAGAACAGGGTCTCAAATTTAGAAACCCAACTTATGCTTGCTTAAGGGGAAAGGTGAGTTGGGGTGCTGCATAAAACCAGAGATTGAAATGAGCACAGATAAAGTTCCTTAAGCCAAATATGGAATAGACAAGAGCTACTCCTTGCTCAACGAAATGGACTCAACACCCCATATTAAATGCCTAAGAGTGTACCTGACTAGGAAGTATCTTAAAACCTATGGATTGCTATGTCTCTGAAAGAGAATCAAGCGTGTGTACAGGGGCATAAACGCAGCAGTGATAGGATTGGAGAGGTTCGGTGAGCAAATGAAGACCCTTTGAAGTCATATTGCATGGTACCCATTCCACGGGTCTCAACTCTCCAGGTTGAAGGTATTCTTCCTTCAGCTAAAACATGCATGTGGAACCCAGAGTATGATCAACCGTGTGATCGGTAGACGTGTTCCAATATGTGTCAGTTTTCGTCCCCTGGTACTCGGGTGCAACATTCCAGACGCTTTACTAACACTCTCCCGACTTGGAGAGTCAGTGCCTTTAACCTCCTGTTTGGCCCAGTTTGCAATTTCTGCGGAAGATGAACAGGAATAGGGAGAAAATGAGAGACTAGCTGGAGGTGTCTGGACGGGCAAATTTAACTCTCATTTCCCACCAGGAAGAGGAATTAACCAAAGGCTCAGCGTGCCGTGCCGGAACCAGATTAGGGCCTGAAGCCATCCTGCGGTGTTGCGGCCAGCTCACGAGAAAGCGAGTTGAAGAAAGGAGCTCAGGGGCACTGTAATTCACAAACCTGCAGAGTTATAAATGACAGCTATCGTCCAAAAATATACTGAAGTAAGGCTGCCAAGAGGACTTGAAAGCGGGGCAGAATTGCAGGAAACCGATTTCAGGAGGTAGACTGGAATTGCATTGAAAGCATAGGAAAAGAGGCAGAACGTCCACAATGATGCACTTGGCCAAAAAGGGCGTATGCGTTTTTTCCTGAATATATTCAGGAAAAAACGCATACGCCCTTTTTGGCCAACCAAGCAAGCTTGCAAAGGAAATCTGCACTACAATGAAGTCTCACTTCCCCCCGGTCAAAAGGGCCATCTGAAAAAAGTGTAAAATCCAGAAAGGCAGGACAGGCCATGGAGAACTGGGAGCCTTGTTATGCTGATGGGTGGGATGTAAATTGCCAACAGCCACTTGGGAGAAGTGTATGTTGTTTCCTGAAACATCTAAAAAACAAAGCAACAGAGCCTAGGGCACTTCCACTTATGGTCCTATAGCTTAGGGAAATTAAAATCAAAAAGACACAGCCACCCCAAAGGTTGGGACGGCTCTGTTTACAAGAACCTGGTTTACGGTACAAGTTCAATATCGCAGAAAGTGAAAAATGGATAAAGAAGTTGTGGTACTTACGTACAATGCAGTATCACTCAGCAATGAAATCTATGTCATCAGGCCCGTAGCAGCATAATGAGTGGATTCAGGTACGATGATTCTAACTGAAATAAGTCACACAGGAAAAGAAACATCATAAGATATCACTAATACACGGAATGTAACATTGGCGACACAGGAACTGAATTACAAAACAGAACAGGGTCTCAAATTTAGAAAACCAACTTATGCTTGCTTAAGGGGAAAGGTGAGTTGGGGTGCTGCATAAAACCAGAGATTGAAATGAGCACAGATAAAGTTCCTTAAGCCAAATATGGAATAGACAAGAGCTACTCCTTGCTCAACGAAATGGACTCAACACCCCATATTAAATGCCTAAGAGTGTACCTGACTAGGAAGTATCTTAAAACCTATGGATTGCTATGTCTCTGAAAGAGAATCAAGCGTGTGTACAGCGGCATAAACGCAGCAGTGATAGGATTGGAGAGGTTCGGTGAGCAAATGAAGACCCTTTGAAGTCATATTGCATGGTACCCATTCCACGGGTCTCAACTCTCCAGGTTTAAGGTATTCTTCCTTCAGCTAAAACATGCATGTGGAACCCAGAGTATGATCAACCGTGTGATCGGGAGACGTGTTCCAATATGTGTCAGTTTTCGTCCCCTGGTACTCGGGTGCAACATTCCAGACGCTTTACTAACACTCTCCCGACTTGGAGAGTCAGTGCCTTTAACCTCCTGTTTGGCCCAGTTTGCAATTTCTGCGGAAGATGAACAGGAATAGGGAGAACCAATGACAGACTAGCTGGAGGTGTCTGGACGGGCAAATTTAACTCTCATTTCCCACCAGGAAGAGGAATTAACCAAAGGCTCAGCGTGCCGTGCCGGAACCAGATTAGGGCCTGAAGCCATCCTGCGGTGTTGCGGCCAGCTCACGAGAAAGCGAGTTGAAGAAAGGAGCTCAGGGGCACTGTAATTCACAAACCTGCAGAGTTATAAATGACAGCTATCGTCCAAAAATATACTGAAGTAAGGCTGCCAAGAGGACTTGAAAGCGGGGCAGAATTGCAGGAAACCGATTTCAGGAGGTAGACTGGAATTGCATTGAAAGCATAGGAAAAGAGGCAGAACGTCCACAATGATGCACTTGGCCAAAAAGGGCGTATGCGTTTTTTCCTGAATATATTCAGGAAAAAACGCATACGCCCTTTTTGGCCAACCAAGCAAGCTTGCAAAGGAAATCTGCACTACAATGAAGTCTCACTTCCCCCCGGTCAAAAGGGCCATCTGAAAAAAGTGTAAAATCCAGAAAGGCAGGACAGGCCATGGAGAACTGGGAGCCTTGTTATGCTGATGGGCGGGATGTCAATTGCCAACAGCCACTCGGGAGAAGTGTATGGTGTTTCCTGAAACATCTAAAAAACAAAGCAACAGAGCCTAGGGCACTTCCACTTATGGTCCTATAGCTTAGGGAAATTAAAATCAAAAGACACAGCCACCCCAAAGGTTGGGACGGCTCTGTTTACAAGAACCTGGTTTACGGTACAAGTTCAATATCGCAGAAAGTGAAAAATGGATAAAGAAGTTGTGCTACTTACGTACAATGCAGTATCACTCAGCAATGAAATCTATGTCATCAGGCCCGTAGCAGCATAATGAGTGGATTCAGGTATGATGATTCTAACTGAAATAAGTCACACAGAAAAAGAAACATCATAAGATATCACTAATACACGGAATGTAACCTTGGCGACACAGGAACTGAATTACAAAACAGAACAGGGTCTCAAATTTAGAAAACCAACTTATGCTTGCTTAAGGGGAAAGGTGAGTTGGGGTGCTGCATAAAACCAGAGATTGAAATGAGCACAGATAAAGTTCCTTAAGCCAAATATGGAATAGACAAGAGCTACTCCTTGCTCAACGAAATGGACTCAACACCCCATATTAAACACCTAAGAATATACCTGACTAGGAAGTATCTTAAAACCTATGGATTGCTATGTCTCTGAAAGAGAATCAAGCGTGTGTACAGGGGCATAAACGCAGCAGTGATAGGATTGGAGAGGTTCGGTGAGCAAATGAAGACCCTTTGAAGTCATATTGCATGGTACCCATTCCACGGGTCTCAACTCTCCAGGTTTAAGGTATTCTTCCTTCAGCTAAAACATGCATGTGGAACCCAGAGTATGATCAACCGTGTGATCGGTAGACGTGTTCCAATATGTCTCAGTTTTCGTCCCCTGGTACTCGGGTGCAACATTCCAGACGCTTTACTAACACTCTCCCGACTTGGAGAGTCAGTGCCTTTAACCTCCTGTTTGGCCCAGTTTGCAATTTCTGCGGAAGATGAACAGGAATAGGGAGAAAATGAGAGACTAGCTGGAGGTGTCTGGACGGGCAAATTTAACTCTCATTTCCCACCAGGAAGAGGAATTAACCAAAGGCTCAGCGTGCCGTGCCGGAACCAGATTAGGGCCTGAAGCCATCCTGCGGTGTTGCGGCCAGCTCACGAGAAAGCGAGTTGAAGAAAGGAGCTCAGGGGCACTGTAATTCACAAACCTGCAGAGTTATAAATGACAGCTATCGTCCAAAAATATACTGAAGTAAGGCTGCCAAGAGGACTTGAAAGCGGGGCAGAATTGCAGGAAACCGATTTCAGGAGGTAGACTGGAATTGCATTGAAAGCATAGGAAAAGAGGCAGAACGTCCACAATGATGCACTTGGCCAAAAAGGGCGTATGCGTTTTCTCCTGAATATATTCAGGAAAAAACGCATACGCCCTTTTTGGCCAACCAAGCAAGCTTGCAAAGGAAATCTGCACTACAATGAAGTCTCACTTCCCCCCGGTCAAAAGGGCCATCTGAAAAAAGTGTAAAATCCAGAAAGGCAGGACAGGCCATGGAGAACTGGGAGCCTTGTTATGCTGATGGGTGGGATGTAAATTGCCAACAGCCACTCGGGAGAAGTGTATGTTGTTTCCTGAAACATCTAAAAAACAAAGCAACAGAGCCTAGGGCACTTCCACTTATGGTCCTATAGCTTAGGGAAATTAAAATCAAAAAGACACAGCCACCCCAAAGGTTGGGACGGCTCTGTTTACAAGAACCTGGTTTACGGTACAAGTTCAATATCGCAGAAAGTGAAAAATGGATAAAGAAGTTGTGGTACTTACGTACAATGCAGTATCACTCAGCAATGAAATCTATGTCATCAGGCCCGTAGCAGCATAATGAGTGGATTCAGGTACGATGATTCTAACTGAAATAAGTCACACAGGAAAAGAAACATCATAAGATATCACTAATACACGGAATGTAACCTTGGCGACACAGGAACTGAATTACAAAACAGAACAGGGTCTCAAATTTAGAAAACCAACTTATGCTTGCTTAAGGGGAAAGGTGAGTTGGGGTGCTGCATAAAACCAGAGATTGAAATGAGCACAGATAAAGTTCCTTAAGCCAAATATGGAATAGACAAGAGCTACTCCTTGCTCAACGAAATGGACTCAACACCCCATATTAAATGCCTAAGAGTGTACCTGACTAGGAAGTATCTTAAAACCTATGGATTGCTATGTCTCTGAAAGAGAATCAAGCGTGTGTACAGCGGCATAAACGCAGCAGTGATAGGATTGGAGAGGTTCGGTGAGCAAATGAAGACCCTTTGAAGTCATATTGCATGGTACCCATTCCACGGGTCTCAACTCTCCAGGTTTAAGGTATTCTTCCTTCAGCTAAAACATGCATGTGGAACCCAGAGTATGATCAACCGTGTGATCGGGAGACGTGTTCCAATATGTGTCAGTTTTCGTCCCCTGGTACTCGGGTGCAACATTCCAGACGCTTTACTAACACTCTCCCGACTTGGAGAGTCAGTGCCTTTAACCTCCTGTTTGGCCCAGTTTGCAATTTCTGCGGAAGATGAACAGGAATAGGGAGAACCAATGACAGACTAGCTGGAGGTGTCTGGACGGGCAAATTTAACTCTCATTTCCCACCAGGAAGAGGAATTAACCAAAGGCTCAGCGTGCCGTGCCGGAACCAGATTAGGGCCTGAAGCCATCCTGCGGTGTTGCGGCCAGCTCACGAGAAAGCGAGTTGAAGAAAGGAGCTCAGGGGCACTGTAATTCACAAACCTGCAGAGTTATAAATGACAGCTATCGTCCAAAAATATACTGAAGTAAGGCTGCCAAGAGGACTTGAAAGCGGGGCAGAATTGCAGGAAACCGATTTCAGGAGGTAGACTGGAATTGCATTGAAAGCATAGGAAAAGAGGCAGAACGTCCACAATGATGCACTTGGCCAAAAAGGGCGTATGCGTTTTTTCCTGAATATATTCAGGAAAAAACGCATACGCCCTTTTTGGCCAACCAAGCAAGCTTGCAAAGGAAATCTGCACTACAATGAAGTCTCACTTCCCCCCGGTCAAAAGGGCCATCTGAAAAAAGTGTAAAATCCAGAAAGGCAGGACAGGCCATGGAGAACTGGGAGCCTTGTTATGCTGATGGGCGGGATGTCAATTGCCAACAGCCACTCGGGAGAAGTGTATGGTGTTTCCTGAAACATCTAAAAAACAAAGCAACAGAGCCTAGGGCACTTCCACTTATGGTCCTATAGCTTAGGGAAATTAAAATCAAAAGACACAGCCACCCCAAAGGTTGGGACGGCTCTGTTTACAAGAACCTGGTTTACGGTACAAGTTCAATATCGCAGAAAGTGAAAAATGGATAAAGAAGTTGTGCTACTTACGTACAATGCAGTATCACTCAGCAATGAAATCTATGTCATCAGGCCCGTAGCAGCATAATGAGTGGATTCAGGTATGATGATTCTAACTGAAATAAGTCACACAGAAAAAGAAACATCATAAGATATCACTAATACACGGAATGTAACCTTGGCGACACAGGAACTGAATTACAAAACAGAACAGGGTCTCAAATTTAGAAAACCAACTTATGCTTGCTTAAGGGGAAAGGTGAGTTGGGGTGCTGCATAAAACCAGAGATTGAAATGAGCACAGATAAAGTTCCTTAAGCCAAATATGGAATAGACAAGAGCTACTCCTTGCTCAACGAAATGGACTCAACACCCCATATTAAACACCTAAGAATATACCTGACTAGGAAGTATCTTAAAACCTATGGATTGCTATGTCTCTGAAAGAGAATCAAGCGTGTGTACAGGGGCATAAACGCAGCAGTGATAGGATTGGAGAGGTTCGGTGAGCAAATGAAGACCCTTTGAAGTCATATTGCATGGTACCCATTCCACGGGTCTCAACTCTCCAGGTTTAAGGTATTCTTCCTTCAGCTAAAACATGCATGTGGAACCCAGAGTATGATCAACCGTGTGATCGGTAGACGTGTTCCAATATGTCTCAGTTTTCGTCCCCTGGTACTCGGGTGCAACATTCCAGACGCTTTACTAACACTCTCCCGACTTGGAGAGTCAGTGCCTTTAACCTCCTGTTTGGCCCAGTTTGCAATTTCTGCGGAAGATGAACAGGAATAGGGAGAAAATGAGAGACTAGCTGGAGGTGTCTGGACGGGCAAATTTAACTCTCATTTCCCACCAGGAAGAGGAATTAACCAAAGGCTCAGCGTGCCGTGCCGGAACCAGATTAGGGCCTGAAGCCATCCTGCGGTGTTGCGGCCAGCTCACGAGAAAGCGAGTTGAAGAAAGGAGCTCAGGGGCACTGTAATTCACAAACCTGCAGAGTTATAAATGACAGCTATCGTCCAAAAATATACTGAAGTAAGGCTGCCAAGAGGACTTGAAAGCGGGGCAGAATTGCAGGAAACCGATTTCAGGAGGTAGACTGGAATTGCATTGAAAGCATAGGAAAAGAGGCAGAACGTCCACAATGATGCACTTGGCCAAAAAGGGCGTATGCGTTTTCTCCTGAATATATTCAGGAAAAAACGCATACGCCCTTTTTGGCCAACCAAGCAAGCTTGCAAAGGAAATCTGCACTACAATGAAGTCTCACTTCCCCCCGGTCAAAAGGGCCATCTGAAAAAAGTGTAAAATCCAGAAAGGCAGGACAGGCCATGGAGAACTGGGAGCCTTGTTATGCTGATGGGCGGGATGTCAATTGCCAACAGCCACTCGGGAGAAGTGTATGGTGTTTCCTGAAACATCTAAAAAACAAAGCAACAGAGCCTAGGGCACTTCCACTTATGGTCCTATAGCTTAGGGAATTTAAAATCAAAAAGACACAGCCACCCCAAAGGTTGGGACGGCTCTGTTTACAAGAACCTGGTTTACGGTACAAGTTCAATATCGCAGAAAGTGAAAAATGGATAAAGAAGTTGTGGTACTTACGTACAATGCAGTATCACTCAGCAATGAAATCTATGTCATCAGGCCCGTAGCAGCATAATGAGTGGATTCAGGTATGATGATTCTAACTGAAATAAGTCACACAGGAAAAGAAACATCATAAGATATCACTAATACACGGAATGTAACCTTGGCTACACAGGAACTGAATTCCAAAACAGAACAGGGTCTCAAATTTAGAAAACCAACTTATGCTTGCTTAGGGGGAAAGGTGAGTTGGGGTGCTGCATAAAACCAGAGATTGAAATGAGCACAGATAAAGTTCCTTAAGCCAAATATGGAATAGACAAGAGCTACTCCTTGCTCAACGAAATGGACTCAACACCCCATATTAAATGCCTAAGAGTGTACCTGACTAGGAAGTATCTTAAAACCTATGGATTGCTATGTCTCTGAAAGAGAATCAAGCGTGTGTACAGGGGCATAAACGCAGCAGTGATAGGATTGGAGAGGTTCGGTGAGCAAATGAAGACCCTTTGAAGTCATATTGCATGGTACCCATTCCACGGGTCTCAACTCTCCAGGTTTAAGGTATTCTTCCTTCAGCTAAAACATGCATGTGGAACCCAGAGTATGATCAACCGTGTGATCGGTAGACGTGTTCCAATATGTCTCAGTTTTCGTCCCCTGGTACTCGGGTGCAACATTCCAGACGCTTTACTAACACTCTCCCGACTTGGAGAGTCAGTGCCTTTAACCTCCTGTTTGGCCCAGTTTGCAATTTCTGCGGAAGATGAACAGGAATAGGGAGAAAATGAGAGACTAGCTGGAGGTGTCTGGACGCGCAAATTTAACTCTCATTTCCCACCAGGAAGAGGAATTAACCAAAGGCTCAGCGTGCCGTGCCGGAACCAGATTAGGGCCTGAAGCCATCCTGCGGGGTTGCGGCCAGCTCACGAGAAAGCGAGTTGAAGAAAGGAGCTCAGGGGCACTGTAATTCACAAACCTGCAGAGTTATAAATGACAGCTATCGTCCAAAAATATACTGAAGTAAGGCTGCCAAGAGGACTTGAAAGCGGGGCAGAATTGCAGGAAACCGATTTCAGGAGGTAGACTGGAATTGCATTGAAAGCATAGGAAAAGAGGCAGAACGTCCACAATGATGCACTTGGCCAAAAAGGGCGTATGCGTTTTTTCCTGAATATATTCAGGAAAAAACGCATACGCCCTTTTTGGCCAACCAAGCAAGCTTGCAAAGGAAATCTGCACTACAATGAAGTCTCACTTCCCCCCGGTCAAAAGGGCCATCTGAAAAAAGTGTAAAATCCAGAAAGGCAGGACAGGCCATGGAGAACTGGGAGCCTTGTTATGCTGATGGGCGGGATGTCAATTGCCAACAGCCACTCGGGAGAAGTGTATGGTGTTTCCTGAAACATCTAAAAAACAAAGCAACAGAGCCTAGGGCACTTCCACTTATGGTCCTATAGCTTAGGGAAATTAAAATCAAAAAGACACAGCCACCCCAAAGGTTGGGACGGCTCTGTTTACAAGAACCTGGTTTACGGTACAAGTTCAATATCGCAGAAAGTGAAAAATGGATAAAGAAGTTGTGGTACTTACGTACAATGCAGTATCACTCAGCAATGAAATCTATGTCATCAGGCCCGTAGCAGCATAATGAGTGGATTCAGGTATGATGATTCTAACTGAAATGTCACACAGAAAAAGAAACATCATAAGATATCACTAATACACGGAATGTAAACTTGGCTACACAGGAACTGAATTCCAAAACAGAACAGGGTCTCAAATTTAGAAAACCAACTTATGCTTGCTTAAGGGGAAAGGTGAGTTGGGGTGCTGCATAAAACCAGAGATTGAAATGAGCACAGATAAAGTTCCTTAAGCCAAATATGGAATAGACAAGAGCTACTCCTTGCTCAACGAAATGGACTCAACACCCCATATTAAATGCCTAAGAGTGTACCTGACTAGGAAGTATCTTAAAACCTAAGGATTGCTATGTGTCTGAAAGAGAATCAAGTGTGTGTACAGGGGCATAAACGCAGCAGTGATAGGATTGGATTGGTTCGGTGAGCAAATGAAGACCCTTTGAAGTCATATTGCATGGTACCCATTCCACGGGTCTCAACTCTCCAGGTTGAAGGTATTCTTCCTTCAGCTAAAACATGCATGTGGAACCCAGAGTATGATCAACCGTGTGATCGGGAGACGTGTTCCAATATGTGTCAGTTTTCGTCCCCTGGTACTCGGGTGCAACATTCCAGATGCTTTACTAACACTCTCCCGACTTGGAGAGTCAGTGCCTTTAACCTCCTGTTTGGCCCAGTTTGCAATTTCTGCGGAAGATGAACAGGAATAGGGAGAACCAATGACAGACTAGCTGGAGGTGTCTGGACGGGCAAATTTAACTCTCATTTCCCACCAGGAAGAGGAATTAACCAAAGGCTCAGCGTGCCGTGCCGGAACCAGATTAGGGCCTGAAGCCATCCTGCGGTGTTGCGGCCAGCTCACGAGAAAGCGAGTTGAAGAAAGGAGCTCAGGGGCACTGTAATTCACAAACCTGCAGAGTTATAAATGACAGCTATCGTCCAAAAATATACTGAAGTAAGGCTGCCAAGAGGACTTGAAAGCGGGGCAGAATTGCAGGAAACCGATTTCAGGAGGTAGACTGGAATTGCATTTAAAGCATAGGAAAAGAGGCAGAACGTCCACAATGATGCACTTGGCCAAAAAGGGCGTATGCGTTTTTTCCTGAATATATTCAGGAAAAAACGCATACGCCCTTTTTGGCCAACCAAGCAAGCTTGCAAAGGAAATCTGCACTACAATGAAGTCTCACTTCCCCCCGGTCAAAAGGGCCATCTGAAAAAAGTGTAAAATCCAGAAAGGCAGGAAAGGCCATGGAGAACTGGGAGCCTTGTTATGCTGATGGGCGGGATGTCAATTGCCAACAGCCACTCGGGAGAAGTGTATGGTGTTTCCTGAAACATCTAAAAAACAAAGCAACAGAGCCTAGGGCACTTCCACTTATGGTCCTATAGCTTAGGGAAATTAAAATCAAAAAGACACAGCCACCCCAAAGGTTGGGACGGCTCTGTTTACAAAAACCTGGTTTACGGTACAAGTTCAATATCGCAGAAAGTGAAAAATGGATAAAGAAGTTGTGGTACTTACGTACAATGCAGTATCACTCAGCAATGAAATCTATGTCATCAGGCCCGTAGCAGCATAATGAGTGGATTCAGGTACGATGATTCTAACTGAAATAAGTCACACAGGAAAAGAAACATCATAAGATATCACTAATACACGGAATGTAACCTTGGCGACACAGGAACTGAATTACAAAACAGAACAGGGTCTCAAATTTAGAAAACCAACTTATGCTTGCTTAAGGGGAAAGGTGAGTTGGGGTGCTGCATAAAACCAGAGATTGAAATGAGCACAGATAAAGTTCCTTAAGCCAAATATGGAATAGACAAGAGCTACTCCTTGCTCAACGAAATGGACTCAACACCCCATATTAAATGCCTAAGAGTGTACCTGACTAGGAAGTATCTTAAAACCTATGGATTGCTATGTCTCTGAAAGAGAATCAAGTGTGTGTACAGGGGCATAAACGCAGCAGTGATAGGATTGGAGAGGTTCGGTGAGCAAATGAAGACCCTTTGAAGTCATATTGCATGGTACCCATTCCACGGGTCTCAACTCTCCAGGTTTAAGGTATTCTTCCTTCAGCTAAAACATGCATGTGGAACCCAGAGTATGATCAACCGTGTGATCGGGAGACGTGTTCCAATATGTCTCAGTTTTCGTCCCCTGGTACTCGGGTGCAACATTCCAGACGCTTTACTAACACTCTCCCGACTTGGAGAGTCAGTGCCTTTAACCTCCTGTTTGGCCCAGTTTGCAATTTCTGCGGAAGATGAACAGGAATAGGGAGAACCAATGACAGACTAGCTGGAGGTGTCTGGACAAGCAAATTTAACTCTCATTTCCCACCAGGAAGAGGAATTAACCAAAGGCTCAGCGTGCCGTGCCGGAACCAGATTAGGGCCTGAAGCCATCCTGCGGTGTTGCGGCCAGCTCACGAGAAAGCGAGTTGAAGAAAGGAGCTCAGGGGCACTGTAATTCACAAACCTGCAGAGTTATAAATGACAGCTATCGTCCAAAAATATACTGAAGTAAGGCTGCCAAGAGGACTTGAAAGCGGGGCAGAATTGCAGGAAACCGATTTCAGGAGGTAGACTGGAATTGCATTGAAAGCATAGGAAAAGAGGCAGAACGTCCACAATGATGCACTTGGCCAAAAAGGGCGTATGCGTTTTTTCCTGAATATATTCAGGAAAAAACGCATACGCCCTTTTTGGCCAACCAAGCAAGCTTGCAAAGGAAATCTGCACTACAATGAAGTCTCACTTCCCCCCGGTCAAAAGGGCCATCTGAAAAAAGTGTAAAATCCAGAAAGGCAGGACAGGCCATGGAGAACTGGGAGCCTTGTTATGCTGATGGGCGGGATGTCAATTGCCAACAGCCACTCGGGAGAAGTGTATGGTGTTTCCTGAAACATCTAAAAAACAAAGCAACAGAGCCTAGGGCACTTCCACTTATGGTCCTATAGCTTAGGGAAATTAAAATCAAAAAGACACAGCCACCCCAAAGGTTGGGACGGCTCTGATTACAAGAACCTGGTTTACGGTACAAGTTCAATATCGCAGAAAGTGAAAAATGGATAAAGAAGTTGTGGTACTTACGTACAATGCAGTATCACTCAGCAATGAAATCTATGTCATCAGGCCCATAGCAGCATAATGAGTGGATTCAGGTATGATGATTTTAACTGAAATAAGTCACACAGAAAAAGAAACATCATAAGATATCACTAATACACGGAATGTAAACTTGGCTACACAGGAACTGAATTACAAAACAGAACAGGGTCTCAAATTCAGAAACCCAACTTATGCTTGCTTAAGGGGAAAGGTGAGTTGGGGTGCTGCATAAAACCAGAGATTGAAATGAGCACAGATAAAGTTCCTTAAGCCAAATATGGAATAGACAAGAGCTACTCCTTGCTCAACGAAATGGACTCAACGCCCCATATTAAATGCCTAAGAGTGTACCTGACTAGGAAGTATCTTAAAACCTATGGATTGCTATGTCTCTAAAAGAGAATCAAGTGTGTGTACACGGGCATAAACGCAGCAGTGATAGGATTGGAGAGGTTCGGTGAGCAAATGAAGACCCTTTGAAGTCATATTGCATGGTACCCATTCCACGGGTCTCAACTCTCCAGGTTTAAGGTATTCTTCCTTCAGCTAAAACATGCATGTGGAACCCAGAGTATGATCAACCGTGTGATCGGGAGACGTGTTCCAATATGTGTCAGTTTTCGTCCCCTGGTACTCGGGTGCAACATTCCAGACGCTTTACTAACACTCTCCCGACTTGGAGAGTCAGTGCCTTTAACCTCCTGTTTGGCCCAGTTTGCAATTTCTGCGGAAGATGAACAGGAATAGGGAGAACCAATGACAGACTAGCTGGAGGTGTCTGGACGGGCAAATTTAAGTCTCATTTCGCACCAGGAAGGGGAATTAACCAAAGGCTCAGCGTGCCGTGCCGGAACCAGATTAGGGCCTGAAGCCATCCTGCGGTGTTGCGGCCAGCTCACGAGAAAGCGAGTTGAAGAAAGGAGCTCAGGGGCACTGTAATTCACAAACCTGCAGAGTTATAAATGACAGCTATCGTCCAAAAATATACTGAAGTAAGGCTGCCAAGAGGACTTGAAAGCGGGGCAGAATTGCAGGAAACCGATTTCAGGAGGTAGACTGGAATTGCATTGAAAGCATAGGAAAAGAGGCAGAACGTCCACAATGATGCACTTGGCCAAAAAGGGCGTATGCGTTTTCTCCTGAATATATTCAGGAAAAAACGCATACGCCCTTTTTGGCCAACCAAGCAAGCTTGCAAAGGAAATCTGCACTACAATGAAGTCTCACTTCCCCCCGGTCAAAAGGGCCATCTGAAAAAAGTGTAAAATCCAGAAAGGCAGGACAGGCCATGGAGAACTGGGAGCCTTGTTATGCTGATGGGCGGGATGTAAATTGCCAACAGCCACTCGGGAGAAGTGTATGGTGTTTCCTGAAACATCTAAAAAACAAAGCAACAGAGCCTAGGGCACTTCCACTTATGGTCCTATAGCTTAGGGAAATTAAAATCAAAAAGACACAGCCGCCCCAAAGGTTGGGACGGCTCTGTTTACAAGAACCTGGTTTACGGTACAAGTTCAATATCGCAGAAAGTGAAAAATGGATAAAGAAGTTGTGGTACTTATGTACAATGCAGTATCACTCAGCAATGAAATCTATGTCATCAGGCCCGTAGCAGCATAATGAGTGGATTCAGGTATGATGATTCTAACTGAAATAAGTCACACAGGAAAAGAAACATCATAAGATATCACTAATACACGGAATGTAAACTTGGCTACACAGGAACTGAATTCCAAAACAGAACAGGGTCTCAAATTTAGAAACCCAACTTATGCTTGCTTAAGGGGAAAGGTGAGTTGGGGTGCTGCATAAAACCAGAGATTGAAATGAGCACAGATAAAGTTCCTTAAGCCAAATATGGAATAGACAAGAGCTACTCCTTGCTCAACGAAATGGACTCAACACCCCATATTAAATGCCTAAGAGTGTACCTGACTAGGAAGTATCTTAAAACCTAAGGATTGCTATGTCTCTGAAAGAGAATCAAGTGTGTGTACAGGGGCATAAACGCAGCAGTGATAGGATTGGATTGGTTCGGTGAGCAAATGAAGACCCTTTGAAATCATATTGCATGGTACCCATTCCACGGGTCTCAACTCTCCAGGTTGAAGGTATTCTTCCTTCAGCTAAAACATGCATGTGGAACCCAGAGTATGATCAACCGTGTGATCGGGAGACGTGTTCCAATATGTGTCAGTTTTCGTCCCCTGGTACTCGGTGCAACATTCCAGACGCTTTACTAACACTCTCCCGACTTGGAGAGTCAGTGCCTTTAACCTCCTGTTTGGCCCAGTTTGCAATTTCTGCGGAAGATGAACAGGAATAGGGAGAACCAATGAGAGACTAGCTGGAGGTGTGTGGACGGGCAAATTTAACTCTCATTTCCCACCAGGAAGAGGAATTAACCAAAGGCTCAGCGTGCCATGCCGGAACCAGATTAGGGCCTGAAGCCATCCTGCGGTGTTGCGGCCAGCTCACGAGAAAGCGAGTTGAAGAAAGGAGCTCAGGGGCACTGTAATTCACAAACCTGCAGAGTTATAAATGACAGCTATCGTCCAAAAATATACTGAAGTAAGGCTGCCAAGAGGACTTGAAAGCGGGGCAGAATTGCAGGAAACCGATTTCAGGAGGTAGACTGGAATTGCATTGAAAGCATAGGAAAAGAGGCAGAACGTCCACAATGATGCACTTGGCCAAAAAGGGCGTATGCGTTTTTTCCTGAATATATTCAGGAAAAAACGCATACGCCCTTTTTGGCCAACCAAGCAAGCTTGCAAAGGAAATCTGCACTACAATGAAGTCTCACTTCCCCCCGGTCAAAAGGGCCATCTGAAAAAAGTGTAAAATCCAGAAAGGCAGGACAGGCCATGGAGAACTGGGAGCCTTGTTATGCTGATGGGCGGGATGTAAATTGCCAACAGCCACTCGGGAGAAGTGTATGGTGTTTCCTGAAACATCTAAAAAACAAAGCAACAGAGCCTAGGGCACTTCCACTTATGGTCCTATAGCTTAGGGAAATTAAAATCAAAAAGACACAGCCACCCCAAAGGTTGGGACGGCTCTGTTTACAAGAACCTGGTTTACGGTACAAGTTCAATATCGCAGAAAGTGAAAAATGGATAAAGAAGTTGTGGTACTTACGTACAATGCAGTATCACTCAGCAATGAAATCTATGTCATCAGGCCCGTAGCAGCATAATGAGTGGATTCAGGTACGATGATTCTAACTGAAATAAGTCACACAGAAAAAGAAACATCATAAGATATCACTAATACACGGAATGTAACCTTGGCGACACAGGAACTGAATTACAAAACAGAACAGGGTCTCAAATTTAGAAACCCAACTTATGCTTGCTTAAGGGGAAAGGTGAGTTGGGGTGCTGCATAAAACCAGAGATTGAAATGAGCACAGATAAAGTTCCTTAAGCCAAATATGGAATAGACAAGAGCTACTCCTTGCTCAACGAAATGGACTCAACACCCCATATTAAATGCCTAAGAGTGTACCTGACTAGGAAGTATCTTAAAACCTATGGATTGCTATGTCTCTGAAAGAGAATCAAGCGTGTGTACAGGGGCATAAACGCAGCAGTGATAGGATTGGAGAGGTTCGGTGAGCAAATGAAGACCCTTTGAAGTCATATTGCATGGTACCCATTCCACGGGTCTCAACTCTCCAGGTTTAAGGTATTCTTCCTTCAGCTAAAACATGCATGTGGAACCCAGAGTATGATCAACCGTGTGATCGGGAGACGTGTTCCAATATGTGTCAGTTTTCGTCCCCTGGTACTCGGGTGCAACATTCCAGACGCTTTACTAACACTCTCCCGACTTGGAGAGTCAGTGCCTTTAACCTCCTGTTTGGCCCAGTTTGCAATTTCTGCGGAAGATGAACAGGAATAGGGAGAACCAATGACAGACTAGCTGGAGGTGTCTGGACGGGCAAATTTAACTCTCATTTCCCACCAGGAAGAGGAATTAACCAAAGGCTCAGCGTGCCGTGCGGGAACCATAATAGGGCCTGAAGCCATCCTGCGGTGTTGTGGCCAGCTCACGAGAAAGCGAGTTGAAGAAAGGAGCTCAGGGGCACTGTAATTCACAAACCTACAGAGTTATAAATGACAGCTATCGTCCAAAAATATACTGAAGTAAGGCTGCCAAGAGGACTTGAAAGCGGGGCAGAATTGCAGGAAACCGATTTCAGGAGGTAGACTGGAATTGCATTTAAAGCATAGGAAAAGAGGCAGAACGTCCACAATGATGCACTTGGCCAAAAAGGGCGTATGCGTTTTTTCCTGAATATATTCAGGAAAAAACGCATACGCCCTTTTTGGCCAACCAAGCAAGCTTGCAAAGGAAATCTGCACTACAATGAAGTCTCACTTCCCCCTGGTCAAAAGGGACATCCGAAAAAAGTGTAAAATCCAGAAAGCCAGGACAGGCCATGGAGAACTGGGAGCCTTGTTATGCTGATGGGCGGGATGTAAATTGCCAACAGCCACTCGGGAGAAGTGTATGGTGTTTCCTGAAACATCTAAAAAACAAAGCAACAGAGCCTAGGGCACTTCCACTTATGATCCTATAGCTTAGGGAAATTAAAATCAAAAAGACACAGCCACCCCAAAGGTTGGGACGGCTCTGTTTACAAGAACCTGATTTACGGTACAAGTTCAATATCACAGAATGTGAAAAATGGATAAAGAAGTTGTGGTACTTACGTACAATGCAATATCACTCAGCAAGGAAATCTATGTCATCAGGCCCGTAGCAGCATAATGAGTGGATTCAGGTATGATGATTCTAACTGAAATAAGTCACACAGAGAAAGAAACATCATAAGATATCACTAATACACGGAATGTAAACTTGGCTACACAGGAACTGAATTCCAAAACAGAACAGGGTCTCAAATTTAGAAACCCAACTTATGCTTGCTTAAGGGGAAAGGTGAGTTGGGGTGCTGCATAAAACCGGAGATTGAAATGAGCACAGATAAAGTTCCTTAAGCCAAGTATGGAATAGACAAGAGCTACTCCTTGCTCAACGAAATGGACTCAACACCCCATATTAAACGCCTAAGAATATACCTGACTAGGAAGTATCTTAAAACCTATGGATTTCTATGTCTCCAAAAGAGAATCAAGCATGTGTACAGGGGCATAAACGCAGCAGTGATAGGATTGGAGAGGTTCGGTGAGCAAATGAAGACCCTTTGAAGTCATATTGCATGGTACCCATTCCACGGGTCTCAACTCTCCAGGTTTAAGGTATTCTTCCTTCAGCTAAAACATGCATGTGGAACCCAGAGTATGATCAACCGTGTGATCGGGAGACGTGTTCCAATATGTGTCAGTTTTCGTCCCCTGGTACTCGGGTGCAACATTCCAGACGCTTTACTAACACTCTCCCGACTTGGAGAGTCAGTGCCTTTAACCTCCTGTTTGGCCCAGTTTGCAATTTCTGTGGAAGATGAACAGGAATAGGGAGAACCAATGACAGACTAGCTGGAGGTGTCTGGACGGGCAAATTTAACTCTCATTTCCCACCAGGAAGAGGAATTAACCAAAGGCTCAGCGTGCCGTGCCGGAACCAGATTAGGGCCTGAAGCCATCCTGCGGTGTTGCGGCCAGCTCACGAGAAAGCGAGTTGAAGAAAGGAGCTCAGGGGCACTGTAATTCACAAACCTGCAGAGTTATAAATGACAGCTATCGTCCAAAAATATACTGAAGTAAGGCTGCCAAGAGGACTTGAAAGCGGGGCAGAATTGCAGGAAACCGATTTCAGGAGGTAGACTGGAATTGCATTTAAAGCATAGGAAAAGAGGCAGAACGTCCACAATGATGCACTTGGCCAAAAAGGGCGTATGCGTTTTTTCCTGAATATATTCAGGAAAAAACGCATACGCCCTTTTTGGCCAACCAAGCAAGCTTGCAAAGGAAATCTGCACTACAATGAAGTCTCACTTCCCCCCGGTCAAAAGGGCCATCTGAAAAAAGTGTAAAATCCAGAAAGGCAGGCCAGGCCATGGAGAACTGGGAGCCTTGTTATGCTGATGGGCGGGATGTAAATTGCCAACAGCCACTCGGGAGAAGTGTATGGTGTTTCCTGAAACATCTAAAAAACAAAGCACCAGAGCCTAGGGCACTTCCACTTATGGTCCTATAGCTTAGGGAAATTAAAATCAAAAAGACACAGCCACCCCAAAGGTTGGGACGGCTCTGTTTACAAGAACCTGGTTTACGGTACAAGTTCAATATCGCAGAAAGTGAAAAATGGATAAAGAAGTTGTGGTACTTACTTACAATGCAATAACACTCAGCAAGGAAATCTATGTCATCAGGCCCGTAGCAGCATAATGAGTGGATTCAGGTATGATGATTCTAACTGAAATAAGTCACACAGAAACAGAAACATCATAAGATATCACTAATACACGGAATGTAAACTTGGCTACACAGGAACTGAATTCCAAAACAGAACAGGGTCTCAAATTAAGAAAACAAACTTATGCTTCCTTAAGGGGAAAGGTGAGTTGGGGTAATGCATAAAACCAGAGATTGAAATGAGCACAGATAAAGTTCCTTAAGCCAAATATGGAATAGACAAGAGCTACTCCTTGCTCAAGGAAATGGACTCAACACCCCATATTAAACACCTAAGCATGTACCTGACTAGGAAGTATCTTAAAACCTATGGATTGCTATGTCTCCGAAAGAGAACCAAGCGTGTGTACAGGGGCATAAACGCAGCAGTGATAGGACTGGAGAGGTTCGGTGAGCAAATGAAGACCCTTTGAAGTCATATTGCATGGTACCCATTCCACGGGTCTCAACTCTCCAGGTTTAAGGTATTCTTCCTTCAGCTAAAACATGCATGTGGAACCCAGAGTATGATCAACCGTGTGATCGGGAGACGTGTTCCAATATGTCTCAGTTTTCGTCCCCTGGTACTCGGGTGCAACATTCCAGACGCTTTACTAACACTCTCCCGACTTGGAGAGTCAGTGCCTTTAACCTCCTGTTTGGCCCAGTTTGCAATTTCTGCGGAAGATGAACAGGAATAGGGAGAACCAATGACAGACTAGCTGGAGGTGTCTGGACGGGCAAATTTAACTCTCATTTCCCACCAGGAAGAGGAATTAACCAAAGGCTCAGCGTGCCGTGCCGGAACCAGAATAGGGCCTGAAGCCAACATGCGGTGTTGCGGCCAGCTCACGAGAAAGCGAGTTGAAGAAAGGAGCTCAGGGGCACTGTAATTCACAAACCTGCAGAGTTATAAATGACAGCTATCGTCCAAAAATATACTGAAGTAAGGCTGCCAAGAGGACTTGAAAGCGGGGCAGAATTGCAGGAAACCGATTTCAGGAGGTAGACTGGAATTGCATTGAAAGCATAGGAAAAGAGGCAGAACGTCCACAATGATGCACTTGGCCAAAAAGGGCGTATGCGTTTTCTCCTGAATATATTCAGGAAAAAACGCATACGCCCTTTTTGGCCAACCAAGCAAGCTTGCAAAGGAAATCTGCACTACAATGAAGTCTCACTTCCCCCCGGTCAAAAGGGCCATCTGAAAAAAGTGTAAAATCCAGAAAGGCAGGACAGGCCATGGAGAACTGGGAGCCTTGTTATGCTGATGGGCGGGATGTCAATTGCCAACAGCCACTCCGGAGAAGTGTATGGTGTTTCCTGAAACATCTAAAAAACAAAGCAACAGAGCCTAGGGCACTTCCACTTATGGTCCTATAGCTTAGGGAAATTAAAGTCAAAAAGACACAGCCACCCCAAAGGTTGGGACGGCTCTGTTTACAAGAACCTGATTTACGGTACAAGTTCAATATCGCAGAAAGTGAAAAATGGATAAAGAAGTTGTGGTACTTACGTACAATGCAATATCACTCAGCAAGGAAATCTATGTCATCAGGCCCGTAGCAGCATAATGAGTGGATTCAGGTATGATGATTCTAACTGAAATAAGTCACACAGAGAAAGAAACATCATAAGATATCACTAATACACGGAATGTAAACTTGGCTACACAGGAACTGAATTACAAAACAGAAAAGGGTCTCAAATTTAAAAAACCAACTTATGCTTCCTTAAGGGGAAAGGTGAGTTGGGGTAATGCATAAAACCAGAGATTGAAGTGAGCACATATAAAGTTCCTTAAGCCAAATATGGAATAGACAAGAGCTACTCCTTGCTCAAGGAAATGGTCTCAACACCCCATATTAAATGCCTAAGAATGTACCTGACTAGGAAGTATCTTAAAACCTATGGATTGCTATGTCTCCGAAAGAGAATCAAGCGTGTGTACAGGGGCATAAACGCAGCAGTGATAGGACTGGAGAGGTTCGGTGAGCAAATGAAGACCCTTTGAAGTCATATTGCATGGTACCCATTCCACTGGTCTCAACTGTCCAGGTTTAAGGTATTCTTCCTTCAGCTAAAACATGCATGTGGAACCCAGAGTATGATCAACCGTGTGATCGGGAGACGTGTTCCAATATGTGTCAGTTTTCGTCCCCTGGTACTCGGGTGCAACATTCCAGACGCTTTACTAACACTCTCCCGACTTGGAGAGTCAGTGCCTTTAACCTCCTGTTTGGCCCAGTTTGCAATTTCTGCGGAAGATGAACAGGAATAGGGAGAACCAATGACAGACTAGCTGGAGGTGTCTGGACGGGCAAATTTAACTCTCATTTCCCACCAGGAAGAGGAATTAACCAAAGGCTCAGCGTGCCGTGCCGGAACCAGATTAGGGACTGAAGCCATCCTGCGGTGTTGCGGCCAGCTCACGAGAAAGCGAGTTGAAGAAAGGAGCTCAGGGGCACTGTAATTCACAAACCTGCAGAGTTATAAATGACAGCTATCGTCCAAAAATATACTGAAGTAAGGCTGCCAAGAGGACTTGAAAGCGGGGCAGAATTGCAGGAAACCGATTTCAGGAGGTAGACTGGAATTGCATTTAAAGCATAGGAAAAGAGGCAGAACGTCCACAATGATGCACTTGGCCAAAAAGGGCGTATGCGTTTTTTCCTGAATATATTCAGGAAAAAACGCATACGCCCTTTTTGGCCAACCAAGCAAGCTTGCAAAGGAAATATGCACTACAATGAAGTCTCACTTCCCCCCGGTCAAAAGGGCCATCTGAAAAAAGTGTAAAATCCAGAAAGGCAGGCCAGGCCATGGAGAACTGGGAGCCTTGTTATGCAGATGGGCGGGATGTAAATTGCCAACAGCCACTCGGGAGAAGTGTATGGTGTTTCCTGAAACATCTAAAAAACAAAGCAACAGAGCCTAGGGCACTTCCACTTATGGTCCTATAGCTTAGGGAAATTAAAATCAAAAAGACACAGCCACCCCAAAGGTTGGGATGGCTCTGTTTACAAGAACCTGGTTTACGGTACAAGTTCAATATCGCAGAAAGTGAAAAATGGATAAAGAAGTTGTGGTACTTACTTACAATGCAATAACACTCAGCAAGGAAATCTATGTCATCAGGCCCGTAGCAGCATAATGAGTGGATTCAGGTATGATGATTCTAACTGAAATAAGTCACACAGAGAAAGAAACATCATAAGATATCACTAATACACGGAATGTAAACTTGGCTACACAGGAACTGAATTCCAAAACAGAACAGGGTCTCAAATTTAGAAACCCAACTTATGCTTGCTTAAGGGGAAAGGTGAGTTGGGGTGCTGCATAAAACCAGAGATTGAAATGAGCACAGATAAAGTTCCTTAAGCCAAGTATGGAATAGACAAGAGCTACTCCTTGCTCAAGGAAATGGACTCAACACCCCATATTAAACGCCTAAGCATGTACCTGACTAGGAAGTATCTTAAAACCTATGGATTTCTATGTCTCCAAAAGAGAATCAAGCATGTGTACAGGGGCATAAACGCAGCAGTGATAGGATTGGAGAGGTTCGGTGAGCAAATGAAGACCCTTTGAAGTCATATTGCATGGTACCCATTCCACGGGTCTCAACTCTCCAGGTTTAAGGTATTCTTCCTTCAGCTAAAACATGCATGTGGAACCCAGAGTATGATCAACCGTGTGATCGGGAGACGTGTTCCAATATGTGTCAGTTTTCATCCCCTGGTACTCGGGTGCAACATTCCAGACGCTTTACTAACTCTCTCCCGACTTGGAGAGTCAGTGCCTTTAACCTCCTGTTTGGCCCAGTTTGCAATTTCTGCGGAAGATGAACAGGAATAGGGAGAACCAATGACAGACTAGCTGGAGGTGTCTGGACGGGCAAATTTAACTCTCATTTCCCACCAGGAAGAGGAATTAACCAGAGGCTCAGCGTGCCGTGCGGGAACCAGAATAGGGCCTGAAGCCATCCTGCGGTGTTGTGGCCAGCTCACGAGAAAGCGAGTTGAAGAAAGGAGCTCAGGGGCACTGTAATTCACAAACCTGCAGAGTTATAAATGACAGCTATCGTCCAAAAATATACTGAAGTAAGGCTGCCAAGAGGACTTGAAAGCGGGGCAGAATTGCAGGAAACCGATTTCAGGAGGTAGACTGGAATTGCATTGAAAGCATAGGAAAAGAGGCAGAACGTCCACAATGATGCACTTGGCCAAAAAGGGCGTATGCGTTTTTTCCTGAATATATTCAGGAAAAAACGCATACGCCCTTTTTGGCCAACCAAGCAAGCTTGCAAAGGAAATCTGCACTACAATGAAGTCTCACTTCCCCGCGGTCAAAAGGGCCATCTGAAAAAAGTGTAAAATCCAGAAAGGCAGGACAGGCCATGGAGAACTGGGAGCCTTGTTATGCTGATGGGCGGGATGTAAATTGCCAACAGCCACTCGGGAGAAGTGTATGGTGTTTCCTGAAACATCTAAAAAACAAAGCAACAGAGCCTAGGGCACTTCCACTTATGGTCCTATAGCTTAGGGAAATTAAAATCAAAAAGACACAGCCACCCCAAAGGTTGGGACGGCTCTGTTTACAAGAACCTGGTTTACGGTACAAGTTCAATATCGCAGAAAGTGAAAAATGGATAAAGAAGTTGTGGTACTTACTTACAATGCAATAACACTCAGCAAGGAAATCTATGTCATCAGGCCCGTAGCAGCATAATGAGTGGATTCAGGTATGATGATTCTAACTGAAATAAGTCACACAGAAACAGAAACATCATAAGATATCACTAATACACGGAATGTAAACTTGGCTACACAGGAACTGAATTCCAAAACAGAACAGGGTCTCAAATTAAGAAAACAAACTTATGCTTCCTTAAGGGGAAAGGTGAGTTGGGGTAATGCATAAAACCAGAGATTGAAATGAGCACAGATAAAGTTCCTTAAGCCAAATACGGAATAGACAAGAGCTACTCCTTGCTCAACGAAATGGATTCAACACCCCATATTAAACACCTAAGAATATACCTGACTAGGAAGTATCTTAAAACCTATGGATTGCTATGTCTCCGAAAGAGAATCAAGCGTGTGTGCAGGGGCATAAACGCAGCAGTGATAGGACTGGAGAGGTTCGGTGAGCAAATGAAGACCCTTTGAAGTCATATTGCATGGTACCCATTCCACGGGTCTCAACTCTCCAGGTTTAAGGTATTCTTCCTTCAGCTAAAACATGCATGTGGAACCCAGAGTATGATCAACCGTGTGATCGGGAGACGTGTTCCAATATGTGTCAGTTTTCGTCCCCTGGTACTCGGGTGCAACATTCCAGACGCTTTACTAACACTCTCCCGACTTGGAGAGTCAGTGCCTTTAACCTCCTGTTTGGCCCAGTTTGCAATTTCTGCGGAAGATGAACAGGAATAGGGAGAACCAATGACAGACTAGCTGGAGGTGTCTGGACGGGCAAATTTAACTCTCATTTCCCACCAGGAAGGGGAATTAACCAAAGGCTCAGCGTGCCGTGCCGGAACCAGATTAGGGCCTGAAGCCATCCTGCGGTGTTGCGGCCAGCTCACGAGAAAGCGAGTTGAAGAAAGGAGCTCAGGGGCACTGTAATTCACAAACCTGCAGAGTTATAAATGACAGCTATCGTCCAAAAATATACTGAAGTAAGGCTGCCAAGAGGACTTGAAAGTGGGGCAGAATTGCAGGAAACCGATTTCAGGAGGTAGACTGGAATTGCATTTAAAGCATAGGAAAAGAGGCAGAACGTCCACAATGATGCACTTGGCCAAAAAGGGCGTATGCGTTTTTTCCTGAATATATTCAGGAAAAAACGCATACGCCCTTTTTGGCCAACCAAGCAAGCTTGCAAAGGAAATCTGCACTACAATGAAGTCTCACTTCCCCCCGGTCAAAAGGGCCATCTGAAAAAAGTGTAAAATCCAGAAAGGCAGGACAGGCCATGGAGAACTGGGAGCCTTGTTATGCTGATGGGCGGGATGTCAATTGCCAACAGCCACTCGGGAGAAGTGTATGGTGTTTCCTGAAACATCTAAAAAACAAAGCAACAGAGCCTAGGGCACTTCCACTTATGGTCCTATAGCTTAGGGAAATTAAAATCAAAAAGACACAGCCACCCCAAAGGTTGGGACGGCTCTGTTTACAAGAACCTGGTTTACGGTACAAGTTCAATATCGCAGAAAGTGAAAAATGGATAAAGAAGTTGTGGTACTTACGTACAATGCAGTATCACTCAGCAATGAAATCTATGTCATCAGGCCCGTAGCAGCATAATGAGTGGATTCAGGTATGATGATTCTAACTGAAGTAAGTCACACAGGAAAAGAAACATCATAAGATATCACTAATACACGGAATGTAACCTTGGCTACACAGGAACTGAATTACAAAACAGAACAGGGTCTCAAATTTAGAAACCCAACTTATGCTTGCTTAAGGGGAAAGGTGAGTTGGGGTGCTGCATAAAACCAGAGATTGAAATGAGCACAGATAAAGTTCCTTAAGCCAAATATGGAATAGACAAGAGCTACTCCTTGCTCAACGAAATGGACTCAACACCCCATATTAAATGCCTAAGAGTGTACCTGACTAGGAAGTATCTTAAAACCTATGGATTGCTATGTCTCTGAAAGAGAATCAAGTGTGTGTACAGGGCCATAAACGCAGCAGTGATAGGATTGGAGAGGTTCGGTGAGCAAATGAAGACCCTTTGAAGTCATATTGCATGGTACCCATTCCACGGGTCTCAACTCTCCAGGTTTAAGGTATTCTTCCTTCAGCTAAAACATGCATGTGGAACCCAGAGTATGATCAACCGTGTGATCGGGAGACGTGTTCCAATATGTCTCAGTTTTCGTCCCCTGGTACTCGGGTGCAACATTCCAGACACTTTACTAACACTCTCCCGACTTGGAGAGTCAGCGCCTTTAACCTCCTGTTTGGCCCAGTTTGCAATTTCTGCGGAAGATGAACAGGAATAGGGAGAACCAATGAGAGACTAGCTGGAGGTGTCTGGACGGGCAAATTTAACTCTCATTTCCCACCAGGAAGAGGAATTAACCAAAGGCTCAGCGTGCCGTGCCGGAACCAGATTAGGGCCTGAAGCCATCCTGCGGTGTTGCGGCCAGCTCACGAGAAAGCGAGTTGAAGAAAGGAGCTCAGGGGCACTGTAATTCACAAACCTGCAGAGTTATAAATGACAGCTATCGTCCAAAAATATACTGAAGTAAGGCTGCCAAGAGGACTTGAAAGCGGGGCAGAATTGCAGGAAACCGATTTCAGGAGGTAGACTGGAATTGCATTTAAAGCATAGGAAAAGAGGCAGAACGTCCACAATGATGCACTTGGCCAAAAAGGGCGTATGCGTTTTTTCCTGAATATATTCAGGAAAAAACGCATACGCCCTTTTTGGCCAACCAAGCAACCTTGCAAAGGAAATCTGCACTACAATGAAGTCTCACTTCCCCCCGGTCAAAAGGGCCATCTGAAAAAAGTGTAAAATCCAGAAAGGCAGGACAGGCCATGGAGAACTGGGAGCCTTGTTATGCTGATGGGCGGGATGTCAATTGCCAACAGCCACTCAGGAGAAGTGTATGGTGTTTCCTGAAACATCTAAAAAACAAAGCAACAGAGCCTAGGGCACTTCCACTTATGGTCCTATAGCTTAGGGAAATTAAAATCAAAAGACACAGCCACCCCAAAGGTTGGGACGGCTCTGTTTACAAGAACCTGGTTTACGGTACAAGTTCAATATCGCAGAAAGTGAAAAATGGATAAAGAAGTTGTGGTACTTACGTACAATGCAGTATCACTCAGCAATGAAATCTATGTCATCAGGCCCGTAGCAGCATAATGAGTGGATTCAGGTACGATGATTCTAACTGAAATAAGTCACACAGGAAAAGAAACATCATAAGATATCACTAATACACGGAATGTAACCTTGGCTACACAGGAACTGAATTACAAAACAGAACAGGGTCTCAAATTTAGAAAACCAACTTATGCTTGCTTAAGGGGAAAGGTGAGTTGGGGTGCTGCATAAAACCAGAGATTGAAATGAGCACAGATAAAGTTCCTTAAGCCAAATATGGAATAGACAAGAGCTACTCCTTGCTCAACGAAATGGACTCAACACCCCATATTAAATGCCTAAGAGTGTACCTGACTAGGAAGTATCTTAAAACCTATGGATTGCTATGTCTCCGAAAGAGAATCAAGCGTGTGTGCAGGGGCATAAACGCAGCAGTGATAAGATTGGAGAGGTTCGGTAAGCTAATGAAGAACCTTTGAAGTCATATTGCATGGTACCCATTCCACGGGTCTCAACTCTCCAGGTTTAAGGTATTCTTCCTTCAGCTAAAACATGCATGTGGAACCCAGAGTATGATCAACCGTGTGATCGGGAGACGTGTTCCAATATGTGTCAGTTTTCGTCCCCTGGTACTTGGGTGCAACATTCCAAACGCTTTACTAACACTCTCCCGACTTGGAGAGTCAGTGCCTTTAACCTCCTGTTTGGCCCAGTTTGCAATTTCTGCGGAAGATGAACAGGAATAGGCAGAACCAATGACAGACTAGATGGAGGTGTCTGGATGGGCAAATTTAACTCTCATTTCCCACCAGGAAGAGGAATTAACCAAAGGCTCAGCGAGCCGTGCCGGAACCAGATTAGGGCCTGAAGCCATCCTGCGGTGTTGCGGCCAGCTCACGAGAAAGCGAGTTGAAGAAAGGAGCTCAGGGGCACTGTAATTCACAAACCTGCAGAGTTATAAATGACAGCTATCGTCCAAAAATATACTGAAGTAAGGCTGCCAAGAGAACTTGAAAACGGGGCAGAATTGCAGGAAACCGATTTCAGGAGGTAGACTGGAATTGCATTTAAAGCATAGGAAAAGAGGCAGAACGTCCACAATGATGCACTTGGCCAAAAAGGGCGTATGCGTTTTTTCCTGAATATATTCAGGAAAAAACGCATACGCCCTTTTTGGCCAACCAAGCAAGCTTGCAAAGAAATCTGCACTACAATGAAGTCTCACTTCCCCCCGGTCAAAAGGGCCATCTGAAAAAAGTGTAAAATCCAGAAAGGCAGGACAGGCCATGGAGAACTGGGAGCCTTGTTATGCTGATGGGCGGGATGTCAATTGGCAACAGCCACTCGGGAGAAGTGTATGGTGTTTCCTGAAACATCTAAAAAACAAAGCAACAGAGCCTAGGGCACTTCCACTTATGGTCCTATAGCTTAGGGAAATTAAAATCAAAAAGACAGAGCCACCCCAAAGGATGGGACGGCTCTGTTTACAAGAACCTGGTTTACGGTACAAGTTCAATATCGCAGAAAGTAAAAAATGGATAAAGAAGTTGTGGTACTTACGTACAATGCAGTATCACTCAGCAATGAAATCTATGTCATCAGGCCCGTAGCAGCATAATGAGTGGATTCAGGTATGATGATTCTAACTGAAATAAGTCACACAGAAAAAGAAACATCATAAGATATCACTAATACACGGAATGTAAACTTGGCTACACAGGAACTGAATTCCAAAACAGAACAGGGTCTCAAATTTAGAAAACCAACTTATGCTTGCTTAAGGGGAAAGGTGAGTTGGGGTGCTGCATAAAACCAGAGATTGAAATGAGCACAGATAAAGTTCCTTAAGCCAAATACGGAATAGACAAGAGCTACTCCTTGCTCAACGAAATGGATTCAACACCCCATATTAAACACCTAAGAATATACCTGACTAGGAAGTATCTTAAAACCTATGGATTGCTATGTCTCCGAAAGAGAATCAAGCGTGTGTGCAGGGGCATAAACGCAGCAGTGATAGGACTGGAGAGGTTCGGTGAGCAAATGAAGACCCTTTGAAGTCATATTGCATGGTACCCATTCCACGGGTCTCAACTCTCCAGGTTTAAGGTATTCTTCCTTCAGCTAAAACATGCATGTGGAACCCAGAGTATGATCAACCGTGTGATCGGGAGACGTGTTCCAATATGTCTCAGTTTTCGTCCCCTGGTACTCGGGTGCAACATTCCAGACGCTTTACTAACACTCTCCCGACTTGGAGAGTCAGCGCCTTTAACCTCCTGTTTGGCCCAGTTTGCAATTTCTGCGGAAGATGAACAGGAATAGGGAGAACCAATGAGAGACTAGCTGGAGGTGTCTGGACGGGCAAATTTAACTCTCATTTCCCACCAGGAAGAGGAATTAACCAAAGGCTCAGCGTGCCGTGCCGGAACCAGATTAGGGCCTGAAGCCATCCTGCGGTGTTGCGGCCAGCTCACGAGAAAGCGAGTTGAAGAAAGGAGCTCAGGGGCACTGTAATTCACAAACCTGCAGAGTTATAAATGACAGCTATCGTCCAAAAATATACTGAAGTAAGGCTGCCAAGAGGACTTGAAAGTGGGGCAGAATTGCAGGAAACCGATTTCAGGAGGTAGACTGGAATTGCATTTAAAGCATAGGAAAAGAGGCAGAACGTCCACAATGATGCACTTGGCCAAAAAGGGCGTATGCGTTTTTTCCTGAATATATTCAGGAAAAAACGCATACGCCCTTTTTGGCCAACCAAGCAAGCTTGCAAAGGAAATCTGCACTACAATGAAGTCTCACTTCCCCCCGGTCAAAAGGGCCATCTGAAAAAAGTGTAAAATCCAGAAAGGCAGGACAGGCCATGGAGAACTGGGAGCCTTGTTATGCTGATGGGCGGGATGTCAATTGCCAACAGCCACTCGGGAGAAGTGTATGGTGTTTCCTGAAACATCTAAAAAACAAAGCAACAGAGCCTAGGGCACTTCCACTTATGGTCCTATAGCTTAGGGAAATTAAAATCAAAAAGACACAGCCACCCCAAAGGTTGGGACGGCTCTGTTTACAAGAACCTGGTTTACGGTACAAGTTCAATATCGCAGAAAGTGAAAAATGGATAAAGAAGTTGTGGTACTTACGTACAATGCAGTATCACTCAGCAATGAAATCTATGTCATCAGGCCCGTAGCAGCATAATGAGTGGATTCAGGTATGATGATTCTAACTGAAATAAGTCACACAGAAAAAGAAACATCATAAGATATCACTAATACACGGAATGTAAACTTGGCTACACAGGAACTGAATTACAAAACAGAACAGGGTCTCAAATTTAGAAACCCAACTTATGCTTGCTTAAGGGGAAAGGTGAGTTGGGGTGCTGCATAAAACCAGAGATTGAAATGAGCACAGATAAAGTTCCTTAAGCCAAACATGGAATAGACAAGAGCTACTCCTTGCTCAACGAAATGGACTCAACACCCCATATTAAATGCCTAACAATGTACCTGACTACGAAGTATCTTAAAACCTATGGATTGCTATGTCTCCGAAAGAGAATCAAGCGTGTGTGCAGGGGCATAAACGCAGCAGTGATAGGACTGGAGAGGTTCGGTGAGCAAACGAAGACCCTTTGAAGTCATATTGCATGGTACCCATTCCACGGGTCTCAACTCTCCAGGTTTAAGGTATTCTTCCTTCAGCTAAAACATGCATGTGGAACCCAGAGTATGATCAACCGTGTGATCGGGAGACGTGTTCCTATATGTCTCAGTTTTCGTCCCCTGGTACTCGGGTGCAACATTCCAGACGCTTTACTAACATTCTCCCGACTTGGAGAGTCAGCGCCTTTAACCTCCTGTTTGGCCCAGTTTGCAATTTCTGCGGAAGATGAACAGGAATAGGGAGAACCAATGAGAGACTAGCTGGAGGTGTCTGGACGGGCAAATTTAACTCTCATTTCCCACCAGGAAGAGGAATTAACCAAAGGCTCAGCGTGCCGTGCCGGAACCAGATTAGGGCCTGAAGCCATCCTGCGGTGTTGCGGCCAGCTCACGAGAAAGCGAGTTGAAGAAAGGAGCTCAGGGGCACTGTAATTCACAAACCTGCAGAGTTATAAATGACAGCTATCGTCCAAATATATACTGAAGTAAGGCTGCCAAGAGGACTTGAAAGCGGGGCAGAATTGCAGGAAACCGATTTCAGGAGGTAGACTGGAATTGCATTTAAAGCATAGGAAAAGAGGCAGAACGTCCACCATGATGCACTTGGCCAAAAAGGGCGTATGCGTTTTTTCCTCAGGAAAAAACGCATACGCCCTTTTTGGCCAACCAAGCAAACTTGCAAAGGAAATCTGCACTACAATGAAGTCTCACTTCCCCCCGGTCAAAAGGGCCATCTGAAAAAAGTGTAAAATCCAGAAAGGCAGGACAGGCCATGGAGAACTGGGAGCCTTGTTATGCTGATGGGCGGGATGTAAATTGCCAACAGCCACTCGGGAGAAGTGTATGGTGTTTCCTGAAACATCTAAAAAACAAAGCAACAGAGCCTAGGGCACTTCCACTTATGGTCCTATAGCTTAGGGAAATTAAAATCAAAAAGACAGAGCCACCCCAAAGGTTGGGACGGCTCTGTTTACAAGAACCTGGTTTACGGTACAAGTTCAATATCGCAGAAAGTGAAAAATGGATAAAGAAGTTGTGGTACTTACGTACAATGCAGTATCACTCAGCAATGAAATCTACGTCATCAGGCCCGTAGCAGCATAATGAGTGGATTCAGGTATGATGATTCTAACTGAAATAAGTCACACAGAAAAAGAAACATCATAAGATATCACTAATACACGGAATGTAAACTTGGCTACACAGGAACTGAATTGCAAAACAGAACAGGGTCTCAAATTTAGAAAACCAACTTATGCTTGCTTAAGGGGAAAGGTGAGTTGGGGTGCTGCATAAAACCAGAGATTGAAATGAGCACAGATAAAGTTCCTTAAGCCAAATATGGAATAGACAAGAGCTACTCCTTGCTCAACGAAATGGATTCAACACCCCATATTAAACACCTAAGAATATACCTGACTAGGAAGTATCTTAAAACCTATGGATTGCTATGTCACCGAAAGAGAATCAAGCGTGTGTGCAGGGGCATAAACGCAGCAGTGATAGGATTGGAGAAGTTCGGTGAGCAAATGAAGACCCTTTGAAGTCATATTGCATGGTACCCATTCCACGGGTCTCAACTCTCCAGGTTGAAGGTATTCTTCCTTCAGCTAAAACATGCATGTGGAACCCAGAGTATGATCAACCGTGTGATCGGGAGACGTGTTCCAATATGTCTCAGTTTTCGTCCCCTGGTACTCGGGTGCAACATTCCAGACGCTTTACTAACACTCTCCCGACTTGGAGAGTCAGCGCCTTTAACCTTGTTTGGCCCAGTTTGCAATTTCTGCGGAAGATGAACAGGAATAGGGAGAACCAATGAGAGACTAGCTGGAGGTGTCTGGACGGGCAAATTTAACTCTCATTTCCCACCAGGAAGAGGAATTAACCAAAGGCTCAGCGTGCCGTGCCGGAACCAGATTAGGGCCTGAAGCCATCCTGCGGTGTTGCGGCCAGCTCACGAGAAAGCGAGTTGAAGAAAGGAGCTCAGGGGCACTGTAATTCACAAACCTGCAGAGTTATAAATGACAGCTATCGTCCAAAAATATACTGAAATAAGGCTGCCAAGAGGACTTGAAAGCGGGGCAGAATTGCAGGAAACCGATTTCAGGAGGTAGACTGGAATTGCATTTAAAGCATAGGAAAAGAGGCAGAACGTCCACAATGATGCACTTGGCCAAAAAGGGCGTATGCGTTTTTTCCTGAATATATTCAGGAAAAAATGCATACGCCCTTTTTGGCCAACCGAGCAAGCTTGCAAAGGAAATCTGCACTACAATGAAGTCTCACTTCCCCCCGGTCAAAAGGGCCATCTGAAAAAAGTGTAAAATCCAGAAAGGCAGGACAGGCCATGGAGAACTGGGAGCCTTGTTATGCTGATGGGCGGGATGTAAATTGCCAACAGCCACTCGGGAGAAGTGTATGGTGTTTCCTGAAACATCTAAAAAACAAAGCAACAGAGCCTAGGGCACTTCCACTTATGGTCCTATAGCTTAGGGAAATTAAAATCAACAAGACACAGCCACCCCAAAGGTTGGGACGGCTCTGTTTACAAGAACCTGGTTTACGGTACAAGTTCAATATCGCAGAAAGTGAAAAATGGATAAAGAAGTTGTGGTACTTACATACAATGCAGTATCACTCAGCAATGAAATCTATGTCATCAGGCCCGTAGCAGCATAATGAGTGGATTCAGGTATGATGATTCTAACTGAAATAAGTCACACAGAAAAAGAAACATCATAAGATATCACTAATACACGGAATGTAAACTTGGCTACACAGGAACTGAATTACAAAACAGAACAGGGTCTCAAATTTAGAAACCCAACTTATGCTTGCTTAAGGGGAAAGGTGAGTTGGGGTGCTGCATAAAACCAGAGATTGAAATGAGCACAGATAAAGTTCCTTAAGCCAAACATGGAATAGACAAGAGCTACTCCTTGCTCAACGAAATGGGCTCAACACCCCATATTAAATGCCTAACAATGTACCTGACTAGGAAGTATATTAAAACCTATGGATTGCTATGTCTCCGAAAGAGAATCAAGCGTGTGTGCAGGGGCATAAACGCAGCAGTGATAGGACTGGAGAGGTTCGGTGAGCAAATGAAGACCCTTTGAAGTCATATTGCATGGTACCCATTCCACGGGTCTCAACTCTCCAGGTTTAAGGTATTCTTCCTTCAGCTAAAACATGCATGTGGAACCCAGAGTATTATCAACCATGTGATCGGGAGACGTGTTCCAATATGTCTCAGTTTTCGTCCCCTGGTACTCGGGTGCAACATTCCAGACGCTTTACTAACACTCTCCCGACTTGGAGAGTCAGCGCCTTTAACCTCCTGTTTGGCCCAGTTTGCAATTTCTGCGGAAGATGAACAGTAATAGGGAAAACCAATGACAGACTAGCTGGAGGTGTCTGGACGGGCAAATTTAACTCTCATTTCCCACCAGGAAGAGGAATTAACCAAAGGCTCAGCGTGCCATGCCGGAACCAGATTAGGGCCTGAAGCCATCCTGCGGTGTTGCGGCCAGCTCACGAGAAAGCGAGTTGAAGAAAGGAGCTCAGGGGCACTGTAATTCACAAACCTGCAGAGTTATAAATGACAGCTATCGTCCAAAAATATACTGAAGTAAGGCTGCCAAGAGGACTTGAAAGCGGGGCAGAATTGCAGGAAACCGATTTCAGGAGGTAGACTGGAATTGCATTTAAAGCATAGGAAAAGAGGCAGAACGTCCACCATGATGCACTTGGCCAAAAAGGGTGTATGCGTTTTTTCCTGAATATATTCAGGAAAAAACGCATACACCCTTTTTGGCCAACCAAGCAAGCTTGCAAAGGAAATCTGCACTACAATGAAGTCTCACTTCCCCCCGGTCAAAAGGGCCATCTGAAAAAAGTGTAAAATCCAGAAAGGCAGGACAGGCCATGGAGAACTGGGAGCCTTGTTATGCTGATGGGCGGGATGTAAATTGCCAACAGCCACTCGGGAGAAGTGTATGGTGTTTCCTGAAACATCTAAAAAACAAAGCAACAGAGCCTAGGGCACTTCCACTTATGGTCCTATAGCTTAGGGAAATTAAAATCAAAAAGACAGAGCCACCCCAAAGGTTGGGACGGCTCTGTTTACAAGAACCTGGTTTACGGTACAAGTTCAATATCGCAGAAAGTGAAAAATGGATAAAGAAGTTGTGGTACTTACGTACAATGCAGTATCACTCAGCAATGAAATCTATGTCATCAGGCCCGTAGCAGCATAATGAGTGGATTCAGGTACGATGATTCTAACTGAAATAAGTCACACAGAAAAAGAAACATCATAAGATATCACTAATACACGGAATGTAAACTTGGCTACACAGGAACTGAATTAAAAAACAGAACAGGGTCTCAAATTTAGAAACCCAACTTATGCTTGCTTAAGGGGAAAGGTGAGTTGGGGTGCTGCATAAAACCAGAGATTGAAATGAGCACAGATAAAGTTCCTTAAGCCAAACATGGAATAGACAAGAGCTACTCCTTGCTCAACGAAATGGACTCAACACCCCATATTAAATGCCTAAGAGTGTACCTGACTAGGAAATATCTTAAAACCTATGGATTGCTATGTCTCCGAAAGAGAATCAAGCGTGTGTACAGGGGCATAAACGCAGCAGTGATAGGATTGGAGAGGTTCGGTGAGCAAATGAAGACCCTTTGAAGTCATATTGCATGGTACCCATTCCACGGGTCTCAACTCTCCAGGTTTAAGGTATTCTTCCTTCAGCTAAAACATGCATGTGGAACCCAGAGTATGATCAACCGTGTGATCGGGAGACGTGTTCCAATATGTCTCAGTTTTCGTCCCCTGGTACTCGGGTGCAACATTCCAGACGCTTTACTAACACTCTCCCGACTTGGAGAGTCAGCGCCTTTAACCTCCTGTTTGGCCCAGTTTGCAATTTCTGCGGAAGATGAACAGGAATAGGGAGAACCAATGACAGACTAGATGGAGGTGTCTGGACGGGCAAATTTAACTCTCATTTCCCACCAGGAAGAGGAATTAACCAAAGGCTCAGCGTGCCGTGCCGGAACCAGATTAGGGCCTGAAGCCATCCTGCGGTGTTGCGGCCAGCTCACGAGAAAGCGAGTTGAAGAAAGGAGCTCAGGGGCACTGTAATTCACAAACCTGCAGAGTTATAAATGACAGCTATCGTCCAAAAATATACTGAAGTAAGGCTGCCAAGAGGACTTGAAAGCGGGGCAGAATTGCAGGAAACCGATTTCAGGAGGTAGACTGGAATTGCATTGAAAGCATAGGAAAAGAGGCAGAACGTCCACAATGATGCACTTGGCCAAAAAGGGCGTATGCGTTTTTTCCTCAGGAAAAAACGCATACGCCCTTTTTGGCCAACCAAGCAAACTTGCAAAGGAAATCTGCACTACAATGAAGTCTCACTTCCCCCCGGTCAAAAGGGCCATCTGAAAAAAGTGTAAAATCCAGAAAGGCAGGACAGGCCATGGAGAACTGGGAGCCTTGTTATGCTGATGGGCGGGATGTAAATTGCCAACAGCCACTCGGGAGAAGTGTATGGTGTTTCCTGAAACATCTAAAAAACAAAGCAACAGAGCCTAGGGCACTTCCACTTATGGTCCTATAGCTTAGGGAAATTAAAATCAAAAAGACAGAGCCACCCCAAAGGTTGGGACGGCTCTGTTTACAAGAACCTGGTTTACGGTACAAGTTCAATATCGCAGAAAGTGAAAAATGGATAAAGAAGTTGTGGTACTTACGTACAATGCAGTATCACTCAGCAATGAAATCTATGTCATCAGGCCCGTAGCAGCATAATGAGTGGATTCAGGTATGATGATTCTAACTGAAATAAGTCACACAGAAAAAGAAACATCATAAGATATCACTAATACACGGAATGTAAACTTGGCTACACAGGAACTGAATTCCAAAACAGAACAGGGTCTCAAATTTAGAAAACCAACTTATGCTTGCTTAAGGGGAAAGGTGAGTTGGGGTGCTGCATAAAACCAGAGATTGAAATGAGCACAGATAAAGTTCCTTAAGCCAAATACGGAATAGACAAGAGCTACTCCTTGCTCAACGAAATGGATTCAACACCCCATATTAAACACCTAAGAATATACCTGACTAGGAAGTATCTTAAAACCTATGGATTGCTATGTCTCCGAAAGAGAATCAAGCGTGTGTGCAGGGGCATAAACGCAGCAGTGATAGGACTGGAGAGGTTCGGTGAGCAAATGAAGACCCTTTGAAGTCATATTGCATGGTACCCATTCCACGGGTCTCAACTCTCCAGGTTTAAGGGATTCTTCCTTCAGCTAAAACATGCATGTGGAACCCAGAGTATGATCAACCGTGTGATCGGGAGACGTGTTCCAATATGTCTCAGTTTTCGTCCCCTGGTACTCGGGTGCAACATTCCAGACGCTTTACTAACACTCTCCCGACTTGGAGAGTCAGCGCCTTTAACCTCCTGTTTGGCCCAGTTTGCAATTTCTGCGGAAGATGAACAGGAATAGGGAGAACCAATGAGAGACTAGCTGGAGGTGTCTGGACGGGCAAATTTAACTCTCATTTCCCACCAGGAAGAGGAATTAACCAAAGGCTCAGCGTGCCGTGCCGGAACCAGATTAGGGCCTGAAGCCATCCTGCGGTGTTGCGGCCAGCTCACGAGAAAGCGAGTTGAAGAAAGGAGCTCAGGGGCACTGTAATTCACAAACCTGCAGAGTTATAAATGACAGCTATCGTCCAAAAATATACTGAAGTAAGGCTGCCAAGAGGACTTGAAAGCGGGGCAGAATTGCAGGAAACCGATTTCAGGAGGTAGACTGGAATTGCATTTAAAGCATAGGAAAAGAGGCAGAACGTCCACAATGATGCACTTGGCCAAAAAGGGCGTATGCGTTTTTTCCTGAATATATTCAGGAAAAAACGCATACGCCCTTTTTGGCCAACCAAGCAAGCTTGCAAAGGAAATCTGCACTACAATGAAGTCTCACTTCCCCCCGGTCAAAAGGGCCATCTGAAAAAAGTGTAAAATCCAGAAAGGCAGGACAGGCCATGGAGAACTGGGAGCCTTGTTATGCTGATGGGCGGGATGTCAATTGGCAACAGCCACTCGGGAGAAGTGTATGGTGTTTCCTGAAACATCTAAAAAACAAAGCAACAGAGCCTAGGGCACTTCCACTTATGGTCCTATAGCTTAGGGAAATTAAAATCAAAAAGACACAGCCACCCCAAAGTTGGTGCGGCTCTGTTTACTAGAACCTGGTTTACGGTACAAGTTCAATATCGCAGAAAGTGAAAAATGGATAAAGAAGTTGTGGTACTTACGTACAATGCAATATCACTCAGCAATGAAATCTATGTCATCAGGCCCGTAGCAGCATAATGAGTGGATTCAGGTATGATGATTCTAACTGAAATAAGTCACACAGGAAAAGAAACATCATAAGATATCACTAATACACGGAATGTAAACTTGGCTACACAGGAACTGAATTACAAAACAGAACAGTGTCTCAAATTTAGAAACCCAACTTATGCTTGCTTAAGGGGAAAGGTGAGTTGGGGTGCTGCATAAAACCAGAGATTGAAATGAGCACAGATAAAGTTCCTTAAGCCACATATGGAATAGACAAGAGCTACTCCTTGCTCAACGAAATGGATTCAACACCCCATATTAAACACCTAAGAATACACCTGACTAGGGAGTATTTTAAAACCTATGGATTGCTATGTCTCCGAAAGAGAATCAAGCGTGTGTGCAGGGGCATAAACGCAGCAGTGATAGGACTGGAGAGGTTCGGTGAGCAAATGAAGACCCTTTGAAGTCATATTGCATGGTACCCATTCCACGGGTCTCAACTCTCCAGGTTTAAGGTATTCTTCCTTCAGCTAAAACATGCATGTGGAACCCAGAGTATGATCAACCATGTGATCGGGAGACGTGTTCCAATATGTGTCAGTTTTCGTCCCCTGGTACTCGGGTGCAACATTCCAGACGCTTTACTAACACTCTCCCGACTTGGAGAGTCAGTGCCTTTAACCTCCTGTTTGGCCCAGTTTGCAATTTCTGCGGAGGATGAACAGGAATAGGGAGAACCAATGACAGACTAGCTGGAGGTGTCTGGACGGACAAATTTAACTCTCATTTCCCACCAGGAAGAGGAATTAACCAAAGGCTCAGCGTGCCGTGCCGGAACCAGATTAGGGCCTGAAGCCATCCTGCGGTGTTGCGGCCAGCTCACGAGAATGCGAGTTGAAGAAAGGAGCTCAGGGGCACTGTAATTCACAAACCTGCAGAGTTATAAATGACAGCTATCGTCCAAAAATATACTGAAGTAAGGCTGCCAAGAGGACTTGAAAGCGGGGCAGAATTGCAGGAAACCGATTTCAGGAGGTAGACTGGAATTGCATTTAAAGCATAGGAAAAGAGGCAGAACGTCCACAATGATGCACGTGGCCCAAAAGGGCGTATGCGTTTTTTCCTGAATATATTCAGGAAAAAACGCATACGCCCTTTTTGGCCAACCAAGCAAGCTTGCCAAGGAAATCTGCACTACAATGAAGTCTCACTTCCCTCTGGTCAAAAGGGCCATCTGAAAAAAGTGTAAAATCCAGAAAGGCAGCACAGGCCATGGAGAACTGGGAGCCTTGTTATGCTGATGGGCGAGATGTCAATTGCCAACAGCCACTCGGGAGAAGTGTATGGTGTTTCCTGAAACATCTAAAAAACAAAGCAACAGAGCCTAGGGCACTTCCACTTATGGTCCTATAGCTTAGGGAAATTAAAATCAAAAAGACACAGCCACCCCAAAGTTTGGCACGGCTGTGTTTACAAGAACCACGTTTACGGTACAAGTTCAATATCGCAGAAAGTGAAAAATGGATAAAGAAGTTGTGGTACTTACGTACAATGCAGTATCACTCAGCAAGGAAATCTATGTCATCAGGCCCGTAGCAGCATAATGAGTGGATTCAGGTATGATGATTCTAACTGAAATAAGTCACACAGAAAAAGAAACATCATAAGATATCACTAATACACGGAATGTAAACTTGGCTACACATGAACTGAAATACAAAACAGAACAGGGTCTCAAATTTAGAAACCCAACTTATGCTTGCTTAAGGGGAAAGGTGAGTTGGGGTGTTGCATAAAATCAGAGATTGAAATGAGCACAGATAAAGTTCCTTAAGCCAAATATGGAATAGACAAGAGCTACTCCTTGCTCAACGAAATGGACACAGCACCCCATATTAAACGCCTAAGAATGTACCTGACTAGGAAGTATCTTAAAACCTATGGACTGCGATGTCTCCGAAAGAGAATCAAGCGTGTGTACAGGGGCATAAACACAGCAGTGATAGGATTGGAGAAGTTGGGTGAGCAAATGAAGACCCTTTGAAGTCATATTGCATGGTACCCATTCCACGGGTCTCAATTCTCCAGGTTTAAGGTATTCTTCCTTCAGCTAAAACATGCATGTGGAACCCAGAGTATGATCAACCGTGTGATCGGGAGACGTGTTCCAATATGTCTCAGTTTTCGTCCCCTGGTACTCGGGTGCAACATTCCAGACGCTTTACTAACACTCTCCCGACTTGGAGAGTCAGTGCCTTTAACCTCCTGTTTGGCCCAGTTTGCAATTTCTGCAGAAGATGAACAGGAATAGGGAGAACCAATGACAGACTAGCTGGAGGTGTCTGGACGGGCAAATTTAACTCTCATTTCCCACCAGGAAGAGGAATTAACCAAAGGCTAAGCGTGCCGTGCCGGAACCAGATTAGGGCCTGAAGCCATCCTGCGGTGTTGCGGCCAGCTCACGAGAAAGCGAGTTGAAGAAAGGAGCTCAGGGGCACTGTAATTCACAAACCTGCAGAGTTATAAATGACAGCTATCGTCCAAAAATATACTGAAGTAAGGCTGCCAAGAGGACTTGAAAGCGGGGCAGAATTGCAGGAAACCGATTTCAGGAGGTAGACTGGAATTGCATTTAAAGCATAGGAAAAGAGGCAGAACGTCCACAATGGTGCACTTGGCCAACAAGGGCGTATGCGTTTTTTCCTGAATATATTCAGGAAAAAACGCATACGCCCTTTTTGGCCAACCAAGCAAGCTTGCAAAGGAAATCTGCACTACAATGAAGTCTCACTTGCCCCCGGTCAAAAGGGCCATCTGAAAAAGGTGTAAAATCCAGAAAGGCAGGACAGGCCATGGAGAACTGGGAGCCTTGTTATGTTGATGGGCGTGATTTAAATTGCCAACAGCCACTCCGGAGAAGTGTATGGTGTTTCCTGAAACATCTATAAAACAAAGCAACAGAGCCTAGGGCACTTCCACTTATGGTCCTATAGCTTAAGGAAATTAAAATCAAAAAGACAGAGCCACCCAAAAGGTTGGGACGGCTCTGTTTACAAGAAACTCATTTAAGGTACAAGTTCAATATCGCAGAAAGTGAAAAATGGATAAAGAAGTTGTGGTACTTACATACAATGCAATATCACTCAGCAAGGCAATCTATGTCATCAGGACCATAGCAGCATAATGAGTGGATTCAGGTATGATGATTCTAACTGAAATAAGTCACACAGAAAAAGAAATATCATAAGATATCACTAATACACGGAATGTAAACTTGGCTACACAGGAACTGAATTACAAAACAGAACAGGGTCTCAAATTTAGAAACCCAACTTATGCTTGCTTAAGGGGAAAGGTGAGTTGGGGTGCTGCATAAAACCAGAGATTGAAGTGAGCACAGATAAAGTCCCTTATGCCAAATATGGAATAGACAAGAGCTACTCCTTGCTCAACGAAATGGATTCAACACCCCATATTAAACACCTAAGAATATACCTGACTAGGAAGTATCTTAAAACCTATGGATTGCTATGTCTCCGAAAGAGAATCAAGCGTGTGTGCAGGGGCATAAACGCAGCAGTGATAGGATTGGAGAGGTTCGGTGAGCAAATGAAGACCCTTTGAAGTCATATTGCATGGTACCCATTCCACGGGTCTCAACTCTCCAGGTTTAAGGTATTCTTCCTTCAGCTAAAACATGCATGTGGAACCCAGAGTATGATCAACCGTGTGATCGGGAGACGTGTTCCAATATGTGTCAGTTTTCGTCCCCTGGTACTCGGGTGCAACATTCCAGACGCTTTACTAACACTCTCCCGACTTGGAGAGTCAGCGCCTTTAACCTCCTGTTTGGCCCAGTTTGCAATTTCTGCGGAAGATGAACAGGAATAGGGAGAACCAATGACAGACTAGCTGGAGGTGTCTGGACGGGCAAATTTAACTCTCATTTCCCACCAGGAAGAGGAATTAACCAAAGGCTCAGCGTGCTGTGCCGGAACCAGATTAGGGCCTGAAGCCATCCTGCGGTGTTGCGGCCAGCTCACGAGAAAGCGAGTTGAAGAAAGGAGCTCAGGGGCACTGTAATTCACAAACCTGCAGAGTTATAAATGACAGCTATCGTCCAAAAATATACTGAAGTAAGGCTGCCAAGAGGACTTGAAAGCGGGGCAGAATTGCAGGAAACCGATTTCAGGAGGTAGACTGGAATTGCATTGAAAGCATAGGAAAAGAGGCAGAACGTCCACAATGATGCACTTGGCCAAAAAGGGCGTATGCGTTTTTTCCTGAATATATTCAGGAAAAAACGCATACGCCCTTTTTGGCCAACCAAGCAAGCTTGCAAAGGAAATCTGCACTACAATGAAGTCTCACTTCCCCCCGGTCAAAAGGGCCATCTGAAAAAAGTGTAAAATCCAGAAAGGCAGCACAGGCCATGGAGAACTGGGAGCCTTGTTATGCTGATGGGCGGGATGTCAATTGCCAACAGCCACTCGGGAGAAGTGTATGGTGTTTCCTGAAACATCTAAAAAACAAAGCAACAGAGCCTAGGTCACTTCCACTTATGGTCCTATAGCTTAGGGAAATTAAAATCAAAAAGACACAGCCACCCCAAAGTTGGGACGGCTCTGTTTACAAGAACCTGGTTTACGGTACAAGTTCAATATCGCAGAAAGTGAAAAATGGATAAAGAAGTTGTGGTACTTACGTACAATGCAATATCACTCAGCAATGAAATCTATGTCATCAGGCCCGTAGCAGCATAATGAGTGGATTCAGGTATGATGATTCTAACTGAAATAAGTCACACAGAAAAAGAAACATCATAAGATATCACTAATACACGGAATGTAAACTTGGCTACACAGGAACTGAATTACAAAACAGAACAGGGTCTCAAATTTAGAAACCCAACTTATGCTTGCTTAAGGGGAAAGGTGAGTTGGGGTGCTGCATAAAACCAGAGATTGAAATGAGCACAGATAAAGTTCCTTAAGCCAAATATGGAATAGACAAGAGCTACTCCTTGCTCAACGAAATGGACTCAACACCCCATATTAAACGCCTAAGAATGTACCTGACTAGGAAGTATTTAAAACCTATGGATTGCTATGTCTCCGAAAGAGAATCAAGCGTGTGTACAGGGGCATAAACGCAGCAGTGATAGGATTGGAGAGGTTCGGTGAGCAAATGAAGACCCTTTGAAGTCATATTGCATGGTACCCATTCCACGGGTCTCAACTCTCCAGGTTTAAGGTATTCTTCCTTCAGCTAAAACATGCATGTGGAACCCAGAGTATGATCAACCGTGTGATCGGGAGACGTGTTCAAATATGTCTCAGTTTTCGTCCCCTGGTACTCGGGTGCAACATTCCAGACGCTTTACTAACACTCTACTGACTTGGAGAGTCAGTGCCTTTAAACTCCTGTTTGGCCCAATTTGCAATTTCTGCAGAAGATGAACAGGAATAGGGAGAACCAATGACAGACTAGCTGGAGGTGTCTGGACGGGCAAATTTAACTCTCATTTCCCACCAGGAAGAGGAATTAACCAAAGGCTCAGCGTGCCGTGCCAGAACCAGATTAGGGCCTGAAGCCATCCTGCGGTGTTGCGGCCAGCTCACGAGAAAGCGAGTTGAAGAAAGGAGCTCAGGGTCACTGTAATTCACAAACCTGCAGAGTTATAAATGACAGCTATCGTCCAAAAATATACTGAAGTAAGGCTGCCAAGAGGACTTGAAAGCGGGACAGAATTGCAGGAAACCGATTTCAGGAGGTAGACTGGAATTGCATTTAAAGCATAGGAAAAGAGGCAGAACGTCCACAATGATGCACTTGGCCAAAAAGGGCGTATGCGTTTTTTCCTGAATATATTCAGGAAAAAACGCATACGCCCTTTTTGGCCAACCAAGCAAGCTTGCAAAGGAAATCTGCACTACAATGAAGTCTCACTTCCCCCTGGTCAAAAGGGCCATCTGAAAAAAGTGTAAAATGCAGAAAGGCAGGACAGGCCATGGAGAACTGGGAGCCTTGTTATGCTGATGGGCGGGATGTCAATTGCCAACAGCCACTTGGGAGAAGTGTATGGTGTTTCCTGAAACATCTAAAAAACAAAGCAACAGAGCCTAGGGCACTTCCACTTATGGTCCTATAGCTTAGTTAATTTAAAATCAAAAAGACACAGCCACCCCAAAGGTTGGGACGGTTCTTTTTACTGGAATCTCTTCTATGGCACAAGTTAAATATCCCAGAGAGCAAATAATGGATAAAGAAGTTGCGGTACTTATGTACAACAGAATACCACTCAGCAATGAAATCTATGTCACCAGGCCCGTACCAGCATAATGAGTGGATTGAGGCACGATGATTCTAACTGAAATAAGTCACACAGAAAAAGAAACATCGTAAGGTATCACTAATACACGGAATGTGAACTTGGCTACACAGGAACTGAATTACAAAACAGAACAGGGTCTCAAGTTTAGAAAACTAACTTATGCTTGCTTAAGGGGGAAGGTGAGTTGGGGTGCTGCATTAAACCAGAGTTTGAAATTAGCACAGATACCGTTCCATAAGCCAAATATGGAATAGACAAGACCTACCCCTTGCTCAACGAAATGGATTCAACAATGAGGTATCACCTCACACCTGGTTGAATAGGCATCATAGAAAATCTACAAGCAAAAAATGCTGGAAAGGGTGTGGAGAAAAGGAACCCTCTTCCACTATTGTTGGGAATATAAATTGATACAGTCACTATGGAGAACAATATGGAATTTCTTAAGAAACTAACAATAGAATTACCATATGATACAGCAATCCCAGTACTGGACATATACCCAGACAAAACCATAAATCAAAAAGAGACATTCACCGCAATGTTCATTGCATCACTATTTACAATATCGAGGTAATGGAAGCAACCTAAATGCCCACAGACAGACGAATGCATAAAGCCGTGGTACATATATAAAATGCAATATTACTAAGCCATGAAAAGGAATGAAATTGGGTCATTTGTAGAGACGTCGATGCATCTAGAGACTGTCATACAGAGTGAAGTAAGTCAGAAAGAGAAAAACAAATCTTGTATATTCATGCATATATGTGGAACCTAGAAAACCTGTACAGATTAACCATTTTGCGAGGCATAAATAGAGCGACAGATGTAGACAACAAACGTATGGACAACAAGGGGGGAAAGCTGTTGGGGGGGGTGGTGGGAGGAGTTGAGAGACTGGGATTGGCATGTATACATTTATATGTATAAAATAGATAACCAATAAGAACCTGCTGTATAAAAATATAAAATAAAATTCAAAATTAAAAAGAAATAAAATTTAAAAAATAGAAAAAACAATTATTCCCTTCACATACATGTATTTATATGAATAAATTATTTCCATGCTTATATCTGTAAATACAAAAAGGAGGAATAAAATCTACCTTGAACCCAAAACGAAAAAGAGAAAAAAACCACAGAACCCACCAGTTCCACAGAGGAAAACCGTATCAGGGCACTTGCTCCAGTTGTAAACAATTCTGAAGTTGGTCAGTGGTGGGGAATCGTCTCCCATTCAGCCAGCAGCCCCCACACAACAAGCGTCCTCATTGCAAAGCTGGGGCACCGTGCCGAGGCATCTGTGAGTAAACGTGAGCTGAGCCCCAGGCCAGTTGCTGCTGAACTATTCCCACCCATCCCAGGTAAAACACCTGAATATATACAAGGACTTGAAAGCCTAGAGGGAGGGCCATAGAGCCACACGAGTGACAGCATGCCGGCCGACTTGGTGCCTGCAGGCCAGCCAGGATGGTCCTGGCCCTGGGTGCTCTTCTGGAAGATTTCCATTTCCCTGCCTGAGATACCCGTCCTGTCCCTGCCCCCACTGCTTTTTTCCTTCCTCACCTCTGCCCAGGGAGAAATTCCAGCAGCAGGTATGGGTGACACATCTTCTTCTTTAGCAGGTGGCAGCCTGGCAACTGCTGCAGAAAGTCCAGCAGAGCCCCACTCACACTGGGCCACCCACAAAGCCGTGGCCTCTCACTCCCTCCCACCAGCCCAGCCCCGAGACTGCTGACAGGGCAGAGAAAATGGCGTCAGGCACGGCTGCAGGGGCTCTTGCTGCCTGGAGTGGTATTTATAGTGATCTCAACCCAGGCACACCTGGGGAGGGCTGGCCGGCACGGTAAGGCTGCCCAGGTCAGCCAATCATCACCCCTCAGGGGCTCACAGTTGCAGAAAATGGAACTTGCTGAACCGGCCAGGTCCAAGGAACAGGTGTGGGCTCCTGAGAGTCAGGATAGACAAGGGGCTGCAGCTTTGGCTTGTTTTCTAATCATTTTATCTGGCCCATGAGTGGGAGACAACTTCAAGAAAACCCTCTCCTAATGAGAGGAACCCAGGAGTCAGGGAGAGGAGGGGTGGGTGGTGGTTGGAGACAGAGGCCTGGTGCCCCGGGTGCAGTGGAAGTCTCTGGAAGACCAGGTGGAGGGAGGCCTCACGGAGTGATGCCCAGGGTCACAGACCTGTCGCAGCTGCTGTTTGTTAGTTCAAGTCCTGCTCTGAGGTGCTCTGTGTCAGCTCTGAGCGACAGGTGAGCTGGGGGTGCTCTGCAATGAGGGCTATGTGCACGGTTCCTGTGTGCCCAGCCCTGCCACGGTACCTGCAAGGGTAGCTCTGTATCCTGGGAGGGGCCTGACCACGAGAGCCCTGTGGGCTGGGGTGGGGGTGGGGTACCTGCCCAGGTGAGCTCCATATTCTGGGATTGGTCTGACCACGAGAGCCCCATGGGCTGCTGGGGACCTGGTAAAGGATGTCAGGACAGTCAGTGAAGCCACCGAGGATATACCTCCAGTTGCTCCTAATTCCTACACCCTGCTGGTCATTCTACCAACCACCAGGACATGGTATTCTGTATTAGTCTTCAATGATGCCTTCTTTTGTATTCCATTAGTCCCAGAGTCACAAGAAATTTTGGCTTGTGAGTGGCAGGACTCAACATACAACTAAAACAATACTTCCGGGCCGTCTGGCCCCAAGGGTGCAAAAATTCCCACACCATCTTTGGGGAAAGCTTAGCTAAAGACCTAAAAGTTCTACCTCTGGAAAAGGAAACCCTCCTTCAATATGCAGACGACATTCTGATCGCCAGCCCTACTAAGGAGGCCTCTGAACTACCAAGCCAATAAAGGATAGAAGTTGTCCAAGAAAAAGCTCAAATATCACAGACTGCCGTGACCTGCCTGGGCTTCATTCTCACAGAAGGTTGGAGAAGTCCATCCCAGGAAAGGGAAGAAACCATTTTCAGCCTTACCCCTTTCTAAAACTAGAAGACAGCTTAGGGGTTCCTGGGGAGGCCAGGGTTTGCTGCTTCTGGATCCCTAACTACAGTCTACTAGCTGGGCCTCTATATGAAACACTGAAAGGAAAAGATGATGATCCTTTTGAATAGAATCCAGAAGTGGCCTTTCAAGAATGGAAAGAGCAGTCAATTCAGACCCTTGCCCTGGAACTCCCTAATTTAGCTAAACCCTTTGACCTTTACATTCCCGGTGAAAGGTGAATCGCCATTGGAGAATTAGTGCAAAACCTGGGACCACTTGAAATGGAACAATGCAAGAATGCCATCCAGGTAGGATAAACTATGGTCACCAAGGGGCTTGGCCCACTGCCACATCTGGCCAAGATACTGGCGGTATCTAAAACCCTGGAAATCAGCAGCCCAAAAGGCCACCTCCCTCCTAAGGGAAAAGGACCCCACGTGGTGGTCCTAACCACCAACCATGCCCTGAAGTTGCAGGGTTCGCTCCGTGGGCACACCGACCTCGAGTGAGGAGGCCCTCCAACTCCAACATCCAGAGAGATAACCGGGGGCAACAGGGCACCATGACGACTCGTGTGAACATCACTTGACCTGGACTTTCTCTCATAAAACAACAAGAGTGTGTCCCAAAAGAGTAGACTACTGCTTGCAGGACTTACTGCACCCAGAGGGGAGCTAATAATCTTGGCGGGGGAACCGTATATCACACTGTCACCATAGAAAAGCCTACAGACACCGTGATGATGGTGGCCAGTAAGACCGGCTGGACTCTTGTTTACTTCAAAAGGCTGTTGGTTCAGTGGCCATCATGGTCCTTGATCACCACTGACCCTGGACTGTCTGGGAGTTGAGCGGGCAGGGCTCTGACACCTGGTGCTGTTTGTACGTTAATTCAGGGGCCTAATTGAAGAAAGCACAGACTACTGGTCAGAGCATCTAGGCTGGCAGAAACGGTCGGCCTAAGGTGGCCGAACAAATGTGGGGCGGGGTGAAACCGGCCCCCACAGCGTCTCTGCACATCTCTTTCCTGGACCCTTGAAGGTCATTAGAATCTATAACACTTCCAATGCTGGTGCTCAGGTGGACGAGCAGGGAGGCAGGGGGCCTGGGGACAATCAACGTCACCTGGAGGCTGCTGGGGAGAAGCTCTGACCCTCGCCCCAGGGTATGAGGGCTCCCAACTCAGCACTCAGCAGTTACAGAAGAAGGGTCTGCACCCTCAGCACTCCAAGAATGAGGAACGGGACAAAAGGCAGAGGGGGGGTTTGTCCCCAGCAAAGCCCATTAAAAATCCCTGGGAGATAAAAATAGAATCTGGGCAATAAAGTCAAGTCTAACCTTTTTTATCCTTTGTGCTTTGTCTAATTTCACGTGCTCCTAGGGTCCCGCATGCAGAGGTTCCACACCCGGCACTTCAGACCAGATTTCCTAGTGCAGAATGGCTGGGTCGACACCTCAGCTCCTGGGGCCCAGTGCAGACTCCGCGATATAGAGCCTGAGCTACAGCCAACCCGGCCCTCGAGAGCTCCGCCCCCTCCCTCCCACTGACTCTGACAGGATCTCTACACAGCAGCCCAGCCCACAGCCCACGGGGTAGTACATGCTCTCACCTCTCCATTCTCTGATCAAAATATAAAGTTTCCTTTGCTTGTGAACCAAACTCAGTCTCGATCTGTTGGCCCCAATGACACTGGGCAGGGGGACACTTGTTGGGGTCCACTCTGGAGGATCAGTAACAGAAATTGAGACTATTGTAACCTCAATGAACAGATGTGTGAGCCAAAGTGTAGTTAACATAGAACAGTGTATAAGGCTCGGGTAAAATAAGATGTTTCTAACACTTCCATTGGATATTTCCATCACTTTATTATAAGCAAGTTCAGTGAAAAGGTTTGTCTTATTTGTCAGCTCAATATTAGAGAAATGAAGTGATTTCTTTCCAAGGATGTACATCTAATAATCTTGGTTAAACCTTCAATCTTGTTTTAAATGCTTTTCCATTGAAAATGATACCTCTCTTTCAGCTCCCCCATTTCTGAGAAGTATAAAATCTTATAATTTATTATTACCAAAGGGGAAAGGTGGGAGGAGGGATAAATTAACAGTTTGGGATTAACACATACACACTGCTATGTATAAAATAGATCATCAACAAGGAACTACTGTATAGCACAGGGAACTACACTCAACATTTTGCAATAACCTATAAGGGGAAATAGTCTGAAAAAGAATAGATATTTTTATTGACATCATCTATCAATGACAGTTAAAGTGTAACCTAAGGGAAGCTGGTGGTGAGTGCTTCTGACCCTGAAGACTTCAATCATCTAAAGTTTGGACTCTGCCTACTTCCCAAGGCCCTTAATGAACATATGTGTAGCCGTAGCTTAAAAAATTCCCCAGTTTGGGTTTCGGGGAGACACTGATTTTGAAAAAGCCCTGGTGTTCTCCTTACATGAATGGGACTCTTCCTACTGCTAAAACATGTCTGTCACACCCAGAGGATGGTATACCGTCTGATCGGGAAGAGTTTGGAAAAGGCATCTCATCTCCTCATCTCCTGGTGCTCGGGTTCACCCCTCCAGCGTCTTTACTAACAGTCTCCCCACTTGGAGATGTCAGCACTGTCAACATCCTGTTGCGTACAGTTTGGAATTTGTCCAGAGGATGAAGCGGAAGGATGAGGAACAATGAGAGACAAGTCCTACGTGTTCAGACAGGCACATGTCACTCTAATTTCCAATCAGGAAGACGAATTGACCAAAGGCTAGGGTTGCCCATGGAAACAGTATAGGGCTTGAGGAAATCCCGCTGCTTTGTGGCCAGTTCCCATAAACACAAGTTGAACAATAGAACTCAGGGGCAGTAAAATTCACAAAACTGCAGAGTTGAAAATATCCATCACTGAAAAATGTCTTGAGGAAAGTCAGAGAAAAGGACTTGTAAGCAAGGGAGAATGGCAGGAAAGGGATTTGAGGAGGTAGAAAGGACTCGCCATTAAGCACAAGAAAAGGAGCTGAACATTGCCAACATTGCAGTTGGCCAAAAAGGGTGTATGCGTTTTTTTGTGTATATATTCAAGAAAAGAGCGTACACCTTTTTAGCCAACCAAACAGGTGGGCACTGGAAGTCAATACTACAAAAGACATCACTTCGCATCAGTCAGAAGAGCCATCCTCATAAAGCGTAAACAACAGAAATGCAGGACAGGGCAAGGAGAAGAGGGAGCCCTGTGAGACTTATAGTGGAAATGTATATTGCCAACGGCCATTCTGGAGAAGTGTATTGTGTTTACTAAAGCATCTAAACAATGAGCTACAGAGCATAGGGCACTTGCACTCATGGGCGTATATCTTGGGAAAAACAAAAATCGAGAGGACACAGGCACCCCAATGTTTACCCCCTCTCTGTTTAAAAGATCCTCGACTAGGATATAACTTAAATGTCTCTGGAGGGAAAAAATGGATAGAGATGTGGTACTTAGGTAGAGTGGAATATTATTCAGCCTGGAAATCAATGAAATATGGCCAGCTGTAACAACTCCGGAGGAGTTACGTATGATCATTCTAAGTGACAGAATTCAAAAAGAAGAAGACACATATCATAAGATATCACTTAAAGGTGGAATCCAAAATGGCTACACATGAAATAAATTACAAAACAAAAACATAGTCAAATATGTAGAAAACACGCATAAGGCTGCTAAACGGGAAAGGTGGGGAGGGGTGAGGCATCATCCAGGAGGTTGAAATTAGCAAAGATACCATTCCAAATACCAAACTGATAATCAACAAGGCCTACACGGTAGCTAAAAGAACTGCACTCAGCACACTCAAGTCACCGGAAAAGAATATATACGACTGGTAAGAATCTGAAAAAGAATTTATTGATGTCTCTCTGTACGTGAATCAAGTGGATGTACAGCAGCAAGAAACAGAGCTTTGAAAATCAGCTGTAACCAATATAGTAATAAATTGAAAAAGATAAACGACAGAGAGACAGAGAAAACCTCTTACAACTTTTCCTCAGGGACGGTGATGCAACATGGATTGAACACATCTAGACCCACAGCAGGATGAGACATAAGGCTGGAAACTGTTTGCGCTAAGAGAAATGTGAGGTTGGGTGAGGAAATGCACACCCTTTAAAGTAATACTACCTGGTACCCATTCAATGGGTCCCAAATCTGCAGGTTCAAGGGATCTTCCTACAGCTAAAACATGCATGGAAAACCCAGAGGACTGTACACCATGTGATCGGGAGATGTGTCTAAAATGCACCTCATTTATCCTCTCCTGGTGCTCCTGTTCACCATTCCAGCCACGTTACTTAGAAGCTCCCCACTTGGAGAATCAGCACATTTAAACTTCTGTTTCACACATTTTGCAAATTGTGAGGAGGATGAACGGGAAGAGGGGGAACCAATGAGAGAAGAGTTGTAGGGGTTTGGACGGGCACATATCACTCTAATTTCCCATTAAGAATAAGAATTAAAAAAAGGCTCAGCCTGCCTCGCCGGAGCCAAAATAGGGCCTGAAGCAATCCTGCGCGTTTGAGGCCAGCTCACAAAAGAGCAACTTAAAACATGGAGCTCAGGGTCACTGCAATTCACAAACCTGCAGAGTTATAAATGAAAACTAACGTCCAAAAATATGTTGAGGTAAGGCAAAGAAGAGGATCTGAATGCAAGACAGAATTGCAAGAAACAGATTTCAAGAGATAGATTGGACTCGTCTTTAACGCACATGAAAAGCGGCAGAATTTCGACAATGATGCAGTTGGCCCAAAAGGGCGTATGCGATTTTTCCTGATTATATCCAGGAAAAAACGCATACGCACTTTATGGGCAACGAAGCAAGCAAGCAATGCAAATGTGCACAACAAAGAAGTCTCATTTCCCACCGGTCAAAAGGGCCATCCTAAAAAATTGTAAAAACCAGAAATGCAGGACAGGCCATGGAGAACAGGGAGCCTTTATACGCTGATGGGCAGTGTGTGAACTGCCGAGAGCCACTCTGGAGAAGTGTATGGTGGTTCCTAAATCATCTAAAAACAGAGCTACAGAGCATAGGACACTTCCAATCATGGGAGTATATCTAGGGAAGTCTAAAAATCAACAAGACACAAGCACACCACAGTTTAGGGCTACTCTGTTTACAAGAACCTCAACTTCAGTACACCTTAAATATCCCAGGAAAGAGAACAATGGATAAAGAAGATGTGGTACTTATGTACAATGGAATATCTCTTCACCATGAAATCAATGTAATAAGGCTAGTAGAAGGATAAAGAGTGGATTTAGGTCCGATAATACTACTTGAAATAAGTCAAACAGAAAAAGAAACATATCATAAGATATCACTTATAGAGGGAGGGTAAATATGGCTGCACAAGAAATGAATTACAGAACAGAACAGTGTCTCACATTTAGAAAACACACTTATGTCAGCTTAAGGGGAAAGGAGAGGTGGGGTGATGCATAAAACCAGAGTTTGAAATTAGCACAGATACCGTTCAAGAAACCAAATAGGTATTAGACAAGATCTACACCTTGCTCAATGAACTGGCCTCAACACACCCTATACACCACAGAGAAATATATCTGAGTAATAAGAATCTTAAAACCCATGTATTGATATATCTCCATAAGGGAATCAAGTGTGTGCAGAGCGGCACAAACACAGCAGTGAAAATGAGCTAAACCCCATTATAGAAATAAATTTTAAAAACAAAACGCAGAAACAATGAAAGAGAGAAAAATTCTTACAAAATTCGCTCAGGGGCTGTGACGCAACCTGGATTGACCACATATAAACCCACAGCTGGATAAGACATAAGGCTGGACACTTGGGGCTGAGAGGATTGGTGAGCTTCGGTGAGCAACTACCGAAAGTTTAATGCAATACTTCATGCTACTCATTCCAAGGGTCCCAACACTCCAGGTTGAAGGGAATCTTCCTACAGCTAAACCATGCTTGGGAAACCCAGCGACTGGTATACCATATGATCGGGAAAGGTTTCTAAAACGCACCACATTTTTCCTCTCCTGGGGCTCCGGATCGACATTCCAGCCGCTTTACTAACAACATCCCCACATGGAGAGTCAATGCCTTTAAGTTCTGGTATCGCACAGTCTTCAGTTAGTGCGGAGGATGAATGGGAATAGGGGGAACCAGTGAGAAACTAGCTGTAGCGGTTTCAATGGGCACATGTCACTCTAATTTCACATCAGTAAGAAGAATGAACCAAAGGCACAGCAAGGTGCCCCAGAAGAAGAATAGGGCTTCAAGGAATCCTGTGGTTATGGGGCAAGATCACAAAACTAAGAGCTGAAAAATGGAGCTAAGGGCCACTGCAATTCAAAAACCTGACTTGCCCAAAAAGGGCATATGTGCTTTTTCCTGAATATATTCAGGAAAAAACGCATACGCCCTTTTTGGCCAACCAAGCAAGCTTGCAAAGGAAATCTGCACTACAATGAAGTCTCAATTCCCCCTGGTCAAAAGGGCCATCTGAAAAAAGTGTAAAATCCAGAAAGGCAGGACAGGCCATGGAGAACTGGGAGCCATCTTATGCTGATGGGCAGGATGTAAATTGCCAACAGCCACTCTGGAGAAGTGTTTGGTGTTTCCTGAAACATCGAAAAAACAAAGCAACAAAGCCTAGGGCACTTCCACTTATGGTACTATAGTTTAGGGCAATTAAAATCAAAAAGACACAGCCACCCCAAAGGTTGGGACGGCTCTGTTTACAAGAACCTCATATACGGTACAAGTTCAATATCGCAGAAAGTGAAAAATGGATAAAGAAGTTGTGGTACTTACGTACAATGCAATATCACTCAGCAATGAAATCTATTTCATCAGCCCCGTAGTAGCATAATGAGTGGATTCAGGTATGATGATTCTAACTGAAATAAGTCACACAGAAAAAGAAACATCATAAGATATCACTAATACACGGAATATAAACTTGGCTACACAGGAACTGAATTGCAAAACAGAACAGGGACTCAAATTTAGAAAACCAACTTATGCTTGCTTAAGGGGAAAGGTGAGTTGGGGAGCTGCATAAAACCAGAGATTGAAATGAGCACAGATAAAGTTCCTTAAGCCAAGTATGGAATAGACAAGAGCTACTCCTTGCTCAACGAAATGGACTCAACACCCCATATTAAACGCCTAAGAATGTACCTGACTAGGAAGTATCTTAAAACCTATGGATTGCTATGTCTCCGAAAGAGAATCAAGCGTGTGTACAGGGGCATAAACGCAGCAGTGATAGGATTGGACAGGTTCGGTGAGCAAATGAAGACCCTTTGAAGTCATATTGCATGGTACCCATTCCACGGGTCTCAACTCTCCAGGTTTAAGGTATTCTTCCTTCAGCTAAAACATGCATGTGGAACCCAGAGTATGATCAACCGTGTGATCGGGAGACGTGTTCCAATATGTCTCAGTTTTCGTCCCCTAGTACTCGGGTTCAACATTCCACACGCTTTACTAACACTCTCCCGACTTGGAGAGTCAGTGCCTTTAACCTCCTGTTTGGCCCAGTTTGCAATTTCTGCGGAATATGAACAGGAATAGGGAGAACCAATGACAGACTAGCTGGAGGTGTCTGGACGGGCAAATTTAACTCTCATTTCCCACCAGGAAGAGGAATTAACCAAAGGCTCAGCGTGCCGTGCCGGAACCAGATTAGGGCCTGAAGCCATCCTGCGGTGTTGCGGCCAGCTCACGAGAAAGCGAGTTGAAGAAAGGAGCTCAGGGGCACTGTAATTCACAAACCTGCAGAGTTATAAATGACAGCTATCGTCCAAAAATATACTGAAGTAAGGCTGCCAAGAGGACTTGAAAGCGGGGCAGAATTGCAGGAAACCGATTTCAGGAGGTAGACTGGAATTGCATTTAAAGCATAGGAAAAGAGGCAGAACGTCCACAATGATGCACTTGGCCAAAAAGGGCGTATGCGTTTTTTCCTGAATATATTCAGGAAAAAACGCATACGCCCTTTTTGGCCAACCAAGCAAGCTTGCAAAGGAAATGGGCACTACAATGAAGTCTCACTTCCCCCCGGTCAAAAGGGCCATCTGAAAAAAGTGTAAAATCCAGAAAGGCAGGACAGGCCATGGAGAACTGGGAGCCTTGTTATGCTCTTGGGCGGGATGTAAATTGCCAACAGCAACTCCGGAGAAGTGTATGGTGTTTCCTGAAACATCTAAAAAACAAAGCAACAGAGCCTAAGGCACTTCCACTTATGGTCCTATAGCTTAGGGAAATTAAAATAAAAAAGACACAATCACACCAAAGTTTGGCACGGCTCTGTTTACAAGAACCACGTTTACGGTACAAGTTCAATATTGCAGAAAGTGAAAAATGGGTAAAGAAGTTGTGGTACTTACGTACAATGCAATATAACTCAGCAAGGAAATCTATGTCATCAGGCCCGTAGCAGCATAATGAGTGGATTCAGGTATGATGATTCTAACTGAAATAAGTCACACAGAAAAAGAAACATCATAAGATATCACTAATACACGGAATGTAAACTTGGCTACACAGGAACTGAATTACAAAACAGAACAGGGTCTCAAATTTAGAAAACCAACTTATGCTTGCTTAAGGGGAAAGGTGAGTTGGGGTGCTGCATAAAACCAGAGATTGAAATGAGCACAGATAAAGTTCCTTAAGCCAAATATGGAATAGACAAGAGCTACTCCTTGCTCAACGAAATGGATTCAACACCCCATATTAAACAACTAAGAATATACCTGACTAGGAAGTATCTTAAAACCTATGGATTGCTATGTCTCCGAAAGATAATCAAGCGTGTGTGCAGGGGCATAAACGGATCAGTGATAGGATTGGAGAGGTTTGGTGAGCAAATGAAGACCCTTTGAAGTCATATTGCATGGTACCCATTCCACGGGTCTCAACTCTCCAGGTTTAAGGTATTCTTCCTTCAGCTAAAACATGCATGTGGAACCAAGAGTATGATCAACCGTGTGCTCGGGAGATGTGTTCCAATATGTCTCAGTTTTCGTCCCCTGGTACTCGGGTTCAACATTCCAGACGCTTTACTAACACTCTCCCGACTTGGAGAGTCAGTGCCTTTAACCTCCTGTTTGGCCCAGCTTGAAATTTCTGCGGAAGATGAACAGGAATAGGGAGAACCAATGACAGATTAGATGGAGGTGTCTGGATGGGCAAATTTAACTCTCATTTCCCACCAGGAAGGGGAATTAACCAAAGGCTCAGCGTGCCGTGCCGGAACCAGATTAGGGCCTGAAGCCATCCTGCGGTGTTGCGGCCAGCTCACGAGAAAGCGAGTTGAAGAAAGGAGCTCAGGGGCACTGTAATTCACAAACCTGCAGATTTATAAATGACAGTTATCGTCCAAAAATATACTGAAGTAAGGCTGCCAAGAGGACTTGAAAGCGGGGCAGAATTGCAGGAAACCGATTTCAGGAGGTAGACTGGAATTGCATTTAAAGCATAGGAAAAGAGGCAGAACGTCCACAATGATGCACTTGGCCAAAAAGGGCGTATGCGTTTTTTCCTGAATATATTCAGGAAAAAACGCATACGCCCTTTTTGGCCAACAAAGCAAGCTTGCAAAGGAAATCTGCCCTACAATGAAGTCTCACTACCCCAGGGTCAAAAGGGCCATCTGAAAAAAGTGTAAAATCCAGAAAGGCAGGACAGGCCATGGAGAACTGGGAGCCTTGTTATGCTGATGGGCGGGATGTAAATTGCCAACAGCCACTCGGAAGAAGTGTATGGTGTTTCCTGAAACATCTAAAAAACAAAGCAACAGAGCCTAGGGCACTTCCACTTATGGTCCTATAGCTTAGGGAAATTAAAATCAAAAGACACAGCCACCCCAAAGTTTGGGACGGCTCTGTTTACAAGAACCTGGTTTACGGTACAAGTTCAATATCGCAGAAAGTGAAAAATGGATAAAGAAGTTGTGGTACTTACGTACAATGCAATATCACTCAGCAATGAAATCTATGTCATCAGGCCCGTAGTAGCATAATGAGTGGATTCAGGTATGATGATTCTAACTGAAATAAGTCACACAGAAAAAGAAACATCATAAGATATCACTAATACACGGAATGTAAACTTGGCTACACAGGAACTGAATTACAAAACAGAACAGGGTCTCAAATTTAGAAAACCAACTTATGCTTGCTTAAGGGGAAAGGTGAGTTGGGGTGCTGCATAAAACCAGAGATTGAAATGAGCACAGATAAAGTTCCTTAAGCCAAATATGGAATAGACAAGAGCTACTCCTTGCTCATCGAAATGGATTCAACACCCCATATTAAACACCTAAGAATATACCTGACTAGGAAGTATCTTAAAACCTATGGATTGCTATGTCTCCGAAAGAGAATCAAGCGTGTGTGCAGCGGCATAAACGCAGCAGTGATAGGATTGGAGAGGTTTGGTGAGCAAATGAAGACCCTTTGAAGTCATATTGCATGGTACCCATTCCACGGGTCTCAACTCTCCAGGTTTAAGGTATTCTTCCTTCAGCTAAAACATGCATGTGGAACCCAGAGTATGATCAACAGTGTGCTCGGGAGATGTTTTCCAATATGTCTCAGTTTTCGTCCCCTGGTACTCGGGTGCAACATTCCAGACGCTTTACTAACACTCTCCCGACTTGGAGAGTCAGTGCCTTTAACCTCCTGTTTGGCCCAGTTTGCAATTTCTGCGGAAGATGAACAGGAATAGGGAGAACCAATGACAGACTAGATGGAGGTGTCTGGATGGGCAAATTTAACTCTCATTTCCCACCAGGAAGAGGAATTAACCAAAGGCTCAGTGTGCCGTGCCGGAACCAGATTAGGGCCTGAAGCCATCCTGCGGTGTTGCGGCCAGCTCACGAGAAAGCGAGTTGAAGAAAGGAGCTCAGGGGCACTGTAATTCACAAACCTGCAGAGTTATAAATGACAGCTATCGTCCAAAAATATACTGAAGTAAGGCTGCCAAGAGGACTTGAAAGCGGGGCAGAATTGCAGGAAACCGATTTCAGGAGGTAGACTGGAATTGCATTTAAAGCATAGGAAAAGAGGCAGAACGTCCACAATGATGCACTTGGCCAAAAAGGGCGTATGCGTTTTTTCCTGAATATATTCAGGAAAAAACGCATATGCCCTTTTTGGCCAACCAAGCAAGCTTGCAAAGGAAATGGGCACTACAATGAAGTCTCACTTCCCCCCGGTCAAAAGGGCCATCTGAAAAAAGTGTAAAATCCAGAAAGGCAGGACAGGCCATGGAGAACTGGGAGCCTTGTTATGCTGATGGGCGGGATGTAAATTGCCAACAGCCACTCGGGAGAAGTGTATGGTGTTTCCTGAAACATCTAAAAAACAAAGCAACAGAGCCTAAGGCACTTCCACTTATGGTCCTATAGCTTAGGGAAATTAAAATCAAAAAGACACAGCCACGCCAAAGTTTGGCACGGCTCTGTTTACAAGAACCTGGTTTACGGTACAAGTTCAATATCGCAGAAAGTGAAAAATGGATAAAGAAGTTGTGGTACTTACGTACAATGCAATATAACTCAGCAAGGAAATCTATGTCATCAGGCCCGTAGCAGCATAATGAGTGGATTCAGGTATGATGATTCTAACTGAAATAAGTCACACAGAAAAAGAAACATCATAAGATATCACTAATACACGGAATGTAAACTTGGCTACACAGGAACTGAATTCCAAAACAGAACAGGGTCTCAAATTAAGAAACCCAACTTATGCTTCCTTAAGGGGAAAGGTGAGTTGGGGTGCTGCATAAAACCGAGATTGAAATGAGCACAGATAAAGTTCCTTAAGCCAAATATGGAATAGACAAGAGCTATTCCTTGCTCAACGAAATGGACTCAACACCCCATATTAAACGCCTAAGAATGTACCTAACTAGGAAGTATCTTAAAACCTATGGACTGCTATGTCTCCGAAAGAGAATCAAGCGAGTGTACAGGGGCATAAACACAGCAGTGATAGGATTGGAGAGGTTCGGTGAGCAAATGAAGACCCTTTGAAGTCATATTGCATGGTACCCATTCCACGGGTCTCAACTCTCCAGGTTTAAGGTATTCTTCCTTCAGCTAAAACATGCATGTGGAACCCAGAGTATGATCAACCGTGTGATCGGGAGACGTGTTCCAATATGTGTCAGTTTTCGTCCCCTGGTACTCGGGTGCAACATTCCAGACGCTTTACTAACACTCTCCCGACTTGGAGAGTCAGCGCCTTTAACCTCCTGTTTGGCCCAGTTTGCAATTTCTGCGGAAGATGAACAGGAATAGGGAGAACCAATGACAGACTAGCTGGAGGTGTCTGGACGGGCAAATTTAACTCTCATTTCCCACCAGGAAGAGGAATTAACCAAAGGCTCAGCGTGCCGTGCCGGAACCAGATTAGGGCCTGAAGCCATCCTGTCGTGTTGCGGCCAGCTCACAAGAAAGCGAGTTGAAGAAAGGAGCTCAGGGGCACTGTAATTCACAAACCTGCAGAGTTATAAATGACAGCTATCGTCCAAAAATATACTGAAGTAAGGCTGCCAAGAGGACTTGAAAGCGGGGCAGAATTGCAGGAAACCGATTTCAGGAGGTAGACTGGAATTGCATTGAAAGCATAGGAAAAGAGGCAGAACGTCCACAATGATGCACTTGGCCAAAAAGGGTGTATGCGTTTTATCCTGAATATATTCAGGAAAAAACGCATACGCCCTTTTTGGCCAACCAAGCAAGCTTGCAAAGGAAATCTGCACTACAATGAAGTCTCACTTCCCCCCGGTCAAAAGGGCCATCTGAAAAAAGTGTAAAATCCAGAAAGGCAGGCCAGGCCATGGAGAACTGGGAGCCTTGTTATGCTGATGGGCGGGATGTAAATTGCCAACAGCCACTCGGGAGAAGTGTATGGTGTTTCCTGAAACATCTAAAAAACAAAGCAACAGAGCCTAAGGCACTTCCACTTATGGTCCTATAGCTTAGGGAAATTAAAATCAAAAAGACACAGCCACGCCAAAGTTTGGCACGGCTCTGTTTACAAGAACCTGGTTTACGGTACAAGTTCAATATCGCAGAAAGTGAAAAATGGATAAAGAAGTTGTGGTACTTACGTACAATGCAATATAACTCAGCAAGGAAATCTATGTCATCAGGCCCGTAGCAGCATAATGAGTGGATTCAGGTATGATGATTCTAACTGAAATAAGTCACACAGAAAGAGAAACATCATAAGATATCACTAATACACGGAATGTAAACTTGGCTACACAGGAACTGAATTACAAAACAGAACAGGGTCTCAAATTAAGAAACCCAACTTATGCTTCCTTAAGGGGAAAGGTGAGTTGGGGTGCTGCATAAAACCGAGATTGAAATGAGCACAGATAAAGTTCCTTAAGCCAAATATGGAATAGACAAGAGCTATTCCTTGCTCAACGAAATGGACTCAACACCCCATATTAAACGCCTAAGAATGTACCTAACTAGGAAGTATCTTAAAACCTATGGACTGCTATGTCTCCGAAAGAGAATCAAGCGAGTGTACAGGGGCATAAACACAGCAGTGATAGGATTGGAGAGGTTCGGTGAGCAAATGAAGACCCTTTGAAGTCATATTGCATGGTACCCATTCCACGGGTCTCAACTCTCCAGGTTTAAGGTATTCTTCCTTCAGCTAAAACATGCATGTGGAACCCAGAGTATGATCAACCGTGTGATCGGGAGACGTGTTCCAATATGTGTCAGTTTTCGTCCCCTGGTACTCGGGTGCAACATTCCAGACGCTTTACTAACACTCTCCCGACTTGGAGAGTCAGCGCCTTTAACCTCCTGTTTGGCCCAGTTTGCAATTTCTGCGGAAGATGAACAGGAATAGGGAGAACCAATGACAGACTAGATGGAGGTGTCTGGACGGGCAAATTTAACTCTCATTTCCCACCAGGAAGAGGAATTAACCAAAGGCTCAGCGTGCCGTGCCGGAACCAGATTAGGGCCTGAAGCCATCCTGTCGTGTTGCGGCCAGCTCACAAGAAAGCGAGTTGAAGAAAGGAGCTCAGGGGCACTGTAATTCACAAACCTGCAGAGTTATAAATGACAGCTATCGTCCAAAAATATACTGAAGTAAGGCTGCCAAGAGGACTTGAAAGCGGGGCAGAATTGCAGGAAACCGATTTCAGGAGGTAGACTGGAATTGCATTGAAAGCATAGGAAAAGAGGCAGAACGTCCACAATGATGCACTTGGCCAAAAAGGGTGTATGCGTTTTATCCTGAATATATTCAGGAAAAAACGCATACGCCCTTTTTGGCCAACCAAGCAAGCTTGCAAAGGAAATCTGCACTACAATGAAGTCTCACTTCCCCCCGGTCAAAAGGGCCATCTGAAAAAAGTGTAAAATCCAGAAAGGCAGGCCAGGCCATGGAGAACTGGGAGCCTTGTTATGCTGATGGGCGGGATGTAAATTGCCAACAGCCACTCGGGAGAAGTGTATGGTGTTTCCTGAAACATCTAAAAAACAAAGCAACAGAGCCTAGGGCACTTCCACTTATGGTCCTATAGCTTAGGGAAATTAAAATCAAAAAGACACAGCCACGCCAAAGTTTGGCACGGCTCTGTTTACAAGAACCTGGTTTACGGTACAAGTTCAATATCGCAGAAAGTGAAAAATGGATAAAGAAGTTGTGGTACTTACGTACAATGCAATATAACTCAGCAAGGAAATCTATGTCATCAGGCCCGTAGCAGCATAATGAGTGGATTCAGGTATGATGATTCTAACTGAAATAAGTCACACAGAAAAAGAAACATCATAAGATATCACTAATACACGGAATGTAAACTTGGCTACACAGGAACTGAATTACAAAACAGAACAGGGTCTCAAATTAAGAAACCCAACTTATGCTTCCTTAAGGGGAAAGGTGAGTTGGGGTGCTGCATAAAACCGAGATTGAAATGAGCACAGATAAAGTTCCTTAAGCCAAATATGGAATAGACAAGAGCTATTCCTTGCTCAACGAAATGGACTCAACACCCCATATTAAACGCCTAAGAATGTACCTAACTAGGAAGTATCTTAAAACCTATGGACTGCTATGTCTCCGAAAGAGAATCAAGCGAGTGTACAGGGGCATAAACACAGCAGTGATAGGATTGGAGAGGTTCGGTGAGCAAATGAAGACCCTTTGAAGTCATATTGCATGGTACCCATTCCACGGGTCTCAACTCTCCAGGTTTAAGGTATTCTTCCTTCAGCTAAAACATGCATGTGCAACCCAGAGTATGATCAACCATGTGATCGGGAGACGTGTTCCAATATGTGTCAGTTTTCGTCCCCTGGTACTCGGGTGCAACATTCCAGACGCTTTACTAACACTCTCCCGACTTGGAGAGTCAGCGCCTTTAACCTCCTGTTTGGCCCAGTTTGCAATTTCTGCGGAAGATGAACAGGAATAGGGAGAACCAATGACAGACTAGATGGAGGTGTCTGGACGGGCAAATTTAACTCTCATTTCCCACCAGGAAGAGGAATTAACCAAAGGCTCAGCGTGCCGTGCCGGAACCAGATTAGGGCCTGAAGCCATCCTGTCGTGTTGCGGCCAGCTCACAAGAAAGCGAGTTGAAGAAAGGAGCTCAGGGGCACTGTAATTCACAAACCTGCAGAGTTATAAATGACAGCTATCGTCCAAAAATATACTGAAGTAAGGCTGCCAAGAGGACTTGAAAGCGGGGCAGAATTGCAGGAAACCGATTTCAGGAGGTAGACTGGAATTGCATTGAAAGCATAGGAAAAGAGGCAGAACGTCCACAATGATGCACTTGGCCAAAAAGGGCGTATGCGTTTTATCCTGAATATATTCAGGAAAAAACGCATACGCCCTTTTTGGCCAACCAAGCAAGCTTGCAAAGGAAATCTGCACTACAATGAAGTCTCACTTCCCCCCGGTCAAAAGGGCCATCTGAAAAAAGTGTAAAATCCAGAAAGGCAGGACAGGCCATGGAGAACTGGGAGCCTTGTTATGCTGATGGGCGGGATGTAAATTGCCAACAGCCACTCGGGAGAAGTGTATGGCGTTTCCTGAAACATCTAAAAAACAAAGCAACAGAGCCTAGGGCACTTCCACTTATGGTCCTACAGCTTAGGGAAATTAAAATCAAAAAGCCACAGCAACCCCAAAGGTTGGGACGGCTCTGTTGCCAAGAATCTGGTTTACGGTACAAGTTCAATATCGCAGAAAGTGAAAAATGGATAAAGAAGTTGTGGTACTTACGTACAATGCAATATCACACAGCAATGAAATCTATGTCATCAGGCCCGTAGCAGCATAATGAGTGGATTCAGGTATGATGATTCTAACTGAAATAAGTCACACATAAAAAGAAACATCATAAGATATCACTAATACACGGAATGAAAACTTGGCTACACAGGAACTGAATTGCAAAACAGAACAGGGTCTCAAATTTAGAAAACCAACTTATGCTTGCTTAAGGGGAAAGGTGAGTTGGGGTGCTGCATAAAACCAGAGATTGAAATGTGCACAGATAAAGTTCCTTAAGCCAAGTATGGAATAGACAAGAGCTACTCCTTGCTCAAGGAAATGGACTCAACACCCCATATTAAACGCCTAAGAATGTACCTGACTAGGAAGTATCTTAAAACCTATGGATTGCTATGTCTCCGAAAGAGAATCAAGCGTGTGTACAGGGGCATAAACGCAGCAGTGATAGGACTGGAGAGGTTCGGTGAGCAAATGAAGACCCTTTGAAATCATATTGCATGTTTCCCATTCCACGGGTCTCAACTCTCCAGGTTTAAGGTATTCTTCCTTCAGCTAAAACATGCATGTGGAACCCAGAGTATGATCAACCGTGTGATCGGGAGACGTGTTCCAATATGTCTCAGTTTTCGTCCCCTGGTACTCGGGTGCAACATTCCAGACGCTTTACTAACACTCTCCCCACTTGGACAGTCAGTGCCTTTAACCTCCTGTTTGGCCCAGTTTGCAATTTCTGCGGAAGATGAACAGGAATAGGGAGAACCAATGAGAGACTAGCTGGAGGTGTCTGGACGGGCAAATTTAACTCTCATTTCCCACCAGGAAGAGGAATTAACCAAAGGCTCAGCGTGCCGTGCCAGAACCAGATTAGGGCCTGAAGCCATCCTGCGGGGTTGCGGCCAGCTCACGAGAAAGCGAGTTGAAGAAAGGAGCTCAGGGGCACTGTAATTCACAAACCTGCAGAGTTATAAATGACAGCTATCGTCCAAAAATATACTGAAGTAAGGCTGCCAAGAGGACTTGAAAGCGGGGCAGAATTGCAGGAAACCGATTTCAGGAGGTAGACTGGAATTGCATTTAAAGCATAGGAAAAGAGGCAGAACGTCCACAATGATGCACTTGGCCAAAAAGGGCGTATGCGTTTTTTCCTGAATATATTCAGGAAAAAACGCATACGCCCTTTCTGGCCAACCAAGCAAGCTTGCAAAGGAAATGGGCACTACAATGAAGTCTCACTTCCCCCCGGTCAAAAGGGCCATCTGAAAAAAGTGTAAAATCCAGAAACACAGGATAGGCCATGGAGAACTGGGAGCCTTTTTATGCTGATGGGTGGGATGTAAATTGCCAACAGCCACTCGGGAGAAGTGTATGGTGTTTCCTGAAACATCTAAAAAACAAAGCAACAGAGCCTAGGGCACTTCCACTTATGGTCCTATAGCTTAGGGAAATTAAAATCAAAAAGACACAGCCACCCCAAAGTTTGGCACGGCTCTGTTTACAAGAACCTGGTTTACGGTACAAGTTCAGTATCACAGAAAGTGAAAAATGGATAAAGAAGTTGTGGTACTTACGTACAATGCAATATCACTCAGCAAGGAAATCTATGTCATCAGGCCCGTAGCAGCATAATGAGTGGATTCAGGTATGATGATTCTAACTGAAATAAGTCACACAGAAAAAGAAACATCATAAGATATCACTAATACACGGAATGTAAACTTGGCTACACAGGAACTGAATTCCAAAACAGAACAGGGTCTCAAATTTAGAAACCCAACTTATGCTTGCTTAAGGGGAAAGGTGAGTTGGGGTAATGCATAAAACCAGAGATTGAAATGAGCACAGATAAAGTTCCTTAAGCCAAATATGGAATAGACAAGAGCTATTCCTTGCTCAACGAAATGGACTCAACACCCCATATTAAACGCCTAAGAATGTACCTGACTAAGAAGTATCTTAAAACCTATGGACTGCTATGTCTCCGAAAGAGAATCAAGCGAGTGTACAGGGGCATAAACGCAGCAGTGATAGGATTGGAGAGGTTCGGTGAGCAAATGAAGACCCTTTGAAGTCATATTGCATGGTACCCATTCCACGGGTCTCAACTCTCCAGGTTTAAGGTATTCTTCCTTCAGCTAAAACATGCATGTGGAACCCTGAGTATGATCAACCGTGTGATCGGGAGACGTGTTCAAGTATGTCTCAGTTTTCGTCCCCAGGTACTCGGGTGCAACATTCCAGACGCTTTACTAACACTCTCCCGACTTGGAGAGTCAGTGCCTTTAACCTCCTGTTTGGCCCAGTTTGCAATTTCTGCGGAAGATGAACAGGAATAGGGAGAACCAATGACAGACTAGCTGGAGGTGTCTGGACGGGCAAATTTAACTCTCATTTCCCACCAGGAAGAGGAATTAACCAAAGGCTCAGCGTGCCGTGCCGGAACCAGATTAGGGCCTAAAGCAATCCTGCGGTGTTGCGGCCAGCTCACGAGAAAGCGAGTTGAAGAAAGGAGCTCAGGGGCACTGTAATTCACAAACCTGCAGAGTTATAAATGACAGCTATCGTCCAAAAATATACTGAAGTAAGGCTGCCAAGAGGACTTGAAAGCGGGGCAGAATTGCAGGAAACCGATTTCAGGAGGTAGACTGGAATTGCATTGAAAGCATAGGAAAAGAGGCAGAACGTCCACAATGATGCACTTGGCCAAAAAGGGCGTATGCGTTTTTTCCTGAATATATTCAGGAAAAAACGCATACGCCCTTTTTGGCCAACCAAGCAAGCTTGCAAAGGAAATCTGCACTACAATGAAGTCTCACTTCCCCCCGGTCAAAAGGGCCATCTGAAAAAAGTGTAAAATCCAGAAAGGCAGGACAGGCCATGGAGAACTGGGAGCCTTGTTATGCTGATGGGCGGGATGTAAATTGCCAACAGCCACTCGGGAGAAGTGTATGGCGTTTCCTGAAACATCTAAAAAACAAAGCAACAGAGCGTAGGGCACTTCCACTTATGGTCCTATAGCTTAGGGAAATTAAAATCAAAAGACACAGCCACCCCAAAGGTTGGGACGGCTCTGTTTACAAGAACCTGGTTTACGGTACAAGTTCAATATCGCAGAAAGTGAAAAATGGATAAAGAAGTGGTGGTACTTACGTACAATGCAATATCACACAGCAATGAAATCTATGTCATCAGGCCCGTAGCAGCATAATGAGTGGATTCAGGTATGATGATTCTAATTGAAATAAGTCACACAGAAAAAGAAACATCATAAGATATCACTAATACACGGAATATAAACTTGGCTACACAGGAACTGAATTGCAAAACAGAACAGGGACTCAAATTTAGAAAACCAACTTATGCTTGCTTAAGGGGAAAGGTGAGTTGGGGAGCTGCATAAAACCAGAGATTGAAATGAGCACAGATAAAGTTCCTTAAGCCAAGTATGGAATAGACAAGAGCTACTCCTTGCTCAAGGAAATGGACTCAACACCCCATATTAAACGCCTAAGAATGTACCTGACTAGGAAGTATCTTAAAACCTATGGATTGCTATGTCTCCGAAAGAGAATCAAGCGTGTGTACAGGGGCATAAACGCAGCAGTGATAGATCTGGAGAGTTTCGGTGAGCAAATGAAGACCCTTTGAAATCATATTGCATGGTACCCATTCCACGGGTCTCAACTCTCCAGGTTTAAGGTATTCTTCCTTCAGGTAAAACATGCATGTGGAACCCAGAGTATGATCAACCGTGTGATTGGGAGACGTGTTCCAATATGTGTCAGTTTCCGTCCCCTGGTACTCGGTTGCAACATTCCAGACGCTTTACTAACACTCTCCCGACTTGGAGAGTCAGCGCCTTTAACCTCCTGTTTGGCCCAGTTTGCAATTTCTGCGGAAGATGTACAGGAATAGGGAGAACCAATGAGAGACTAGCTGGAGGTGTCTGGACGGGCAAATTTAACTCTCATTTCCCACCAGGAAGAGGAATTAACCAAAGGCTCAGCGTGCCGTGCCGGAACCAGATTAGGGCCTGAAGCCATCCTGCGGGGTTGCGGCCAGCTCACGAGAAAGCGAGTTGAAGAAAGGAGCTCAGGGGCACTGTAATTCACAAACCTGCAGAGTTATAAATGACAGCTATCGTCCAAAAATATAGTGAAGTAAGGCTGCCAAGAGGACTTGAAAGCGGGGCAGAATTGCAGGAAACCGATTTCAGGAGGTAGACTGGAATTGCATTTAAAGCATAGGAAAAGAGGCAGAACGTCCACAATGATGCACTTGGCCAAAAAGGGCGTATGCGTTTTTCCCTGAATATATTCAGGAAAAAACGCATACGCCCTTTTTGGCCAACCAAGCAAGCTTGCAAAGGAAATGGGCACTACAATGAAGTCTCACTTCCCCCCGGTCAAAAGGGCCATCTGAAAAAAGTGTAAAATCCAGAAAGGCAGGACAGGCCATGGAGAACTGGGAGCCTTGTTATGCTGATGGGCGGGATGTCAATTGCCAACAGCCACTCGGGAGAAGTGTATGGTGTTTCCTGAAACATCTAAAAAACAAAGCAACAGAGCCTAGGGCACTTCCACTTATGGTCCTATAGCTTAGGGAAATTAAAATCAAAAGACACAGCCACCCCAAAGGTTGGGACGGCTCTGTTTACAAGAACCTGGTTTACGGTACAAGTTCAGTATCGCAGAAAGTGAAAAATGGATAAAGAAGTTGTGGTACTTACGTACAATGCAGTATCACTCAGCAATGAAATCTATGTCATCAGGCCCGTAGCAGCATAATGAGTGGATTCAGGTACGATGATTCTAACTGAAATAAGTCACACAGAAAAAGAAACATCATAAGATATCACTAATACACGGAATGTAAACTTGGCTACACAGGAACTGAATTCCAAAACAGAACAGGGTCTCAAATTTAGAAAACCAACTTATGCTTGCTTAAGGGGAAAGGTGAGTTGGGGTGCTGCATAAAACCAGAGATTGAAATGAGCACAGATAAAGTTCCTTAAGCCAAATATGGAATAGACAAGAGCTACTCCTTGCTCAACGAAATGGATTCAACACCCCATATTAAACACCTAAGAATATACCTGACTAGGAAGTATCTTAAAACCTATGGATTGCTATGTCTCCGAAAGAGAATCAAGCGTGTGTGCAGGGGCATAAACGCAGCAGTGATAGGACTGGAGAGGTTCGGTGAGCAAATGAAGACCCTTTGAAATCATATTGCATGTTACCCTTTCCACGGGTCTCAACTCTCCAGGTTTAAGGTATTCTTCCTTCAGCTAAAACATGCATGTGGAACCCAGAGTATGATCAACCATGTGATCGGGAGATGTGTTCCAATATGTCTCAGTTTTCGTCCCCTGGTACTCGGGTGCAACATTCCAGATGCTTTACTAACACTCTCCCGACTTGGAGAGTCAGAGCCTTTAACCTCCTGTTTGGCCCAGTTTGCAATTTCTGCGGAAGATGAACAGGAATAGGGAGAACCAATGACAGACTAGATGGAGGTGTCTGGATGGGCAAATTTAATTCTCATTTCGCACCAGGAAGAGGAATTAACCAAAGGCTCAGCGTGCCGTGCCGGAAGCAGATTAGGACCTGAAGCCATCCTGCGGTGTTGCGGCCAGCTCACGAGAAAGCGAGTTGAAGAAAGGAGCTCAGGGGCACTGTAATTCACAAACCTGCAGAGTTATAAATGACAGCTATCGTCCAAAAATATACTGAAGTAAGGCTGCCAAGAGGACTTGAAAGCGGGGCAGAATTGCAGGAAACCGATTTCAGGAGGTAGACTGGAATTGCATTTAAAGCATAGGAAAAGAGGCAGAACGTCCACAATGATGCACTTGGCCAAAAAGGGCGTATGCGTTTTTTCCTCAGGAAAAAACGCATACGCCCTTTTTGGCCAACCAAGCAAGCTTGCAAAGGAAATCTGCACTACAATGAAGTCTCACTTCCCCCCGGTCAAAAGGGCCATCTGAAAAAAGTGTAAAATCCAGAAAGGCAGGACAGGCCATGGAGAACTGGGAGCCTTGTTATGCTGATGGGCGGGATGTCAATTGCCAACAGCCACTCGGGAGAAGTGTATGGTGTTTCCTGAAACATCTAAAAAACAAAGCAACAGAGCCTAGGGCACTTCCACTTATGGTCCTATAGCTTAGGGAAATTAAAATCAAAAGACACAGCCACCCCAAAGTTTGGGACGGCTCTGTTTACAAGAACCTGGTTTACGGTACAAGTTCAATATCGCAGAAAGTGAAAAATGGATAAAGAAGTTGTGGTACTTACGTACAATGCAATATCACTCAGCAATGAAATCTATGTCATCAGGCCCGTAGCAGCATAATGAGTGGATTCAGGTATGATGATTCTAACTGAAATAAGTCACACAGAAAAAGTAACATCATAAGATATCACTAATACACGGAATGTAAACTTGGCTACACAGGAACTGAATTCCAAAACAGAACAGGGTCTCAAATTTAGAAAACCAACTTATGCTTGCTTAAGGGGAAAGGTGAGTTGGGGTGCTGCATAAAACCAGAGATTGAAATGAGCACAGATAAATTTCCTTAAGCCAAATATGGAATAGACAAGAGCTACTCCTTGCTCAACGAAATGGATTCAACACCCCATATTAAACACCTAAGAATATACCTGACTAGGAAGTATCTTAAAACCTATGGATTGCTATGTCTCCGAAAGAGAATCAAGCGTGTGTGCAGGGGCATAAACGCAGCAGTGATAGGACTGGAGAGGTTCGGTGAGCAAATGAAGACCCTTTGAAATCATATTGCATGTTACCCATTCCACGGGTCTCAACTCTCCAGGTTTAAGGTATTCTTCCTTCAGCTAAAACATGCATGTGGAACCCAGAGTATGATCAACCATGTGATCGGGAGATGTGTTCCAATATGTCTCAGTTTTCGTCCCCTGGTACTCGGGTGCAACATTCCAGATGCTTTACTAACACTCTCCCGACTTGGAGAGTCAGTGCCTTTAACCTCCTGTTTGGCCCAGTTTGCAATTTCTGCGGAAGATGAACAGGAATAGGGAGAACCAATGACAGACTAGATGGAGGTGTCTGGATGGGCAAATTTAATTCTCATTTCGCACCAGGAAGAGGAATTAACCAAAGGCTCAGCGTGCCGTGCCGGAAGCAGATTAGGGCCTGAAGCCATCCTGCGGTGTTGCGGCCAGCTCACGAGAAAGCGAGTTGAAGAAAGGAGCTCAGGGGCACTGTAATTCACAAACCTGCAGAGTTATAAATGACAGCTATCGTCCAAAAATATACTGAAGTAAGGCTGCCAAGAGGACTTGAAAGCGGGGCAGAATTGCAGGAAACCGATTTCAGGAGGTAGACTGGAATTGCATTTAAAGCATAGGAAAAGAGGCAGAACGTCCACAATGATGCACTTGGCCAAAAAGGGCGTATGCGTTTTTTCCTAAATATATTCAGGAAAAAACGGATACGCCCTTTTTGGCCAACCAAGCAAGCTTGCAAAGGAAATCTGCACTACAATGAAGTCTCACTTCCCCCCGGTCAAAAGGGCCATCTGAAAAAAGTGTGAAATCCAGAAAGGCAGGACAGGCCATGGAGAACTGGGAGGCTTGTTATGCTGATGGGCGGGATGTCAATTGCCAACAGCCACTCGGGAGAAGTGTATGGTGTTTCCTGAAACATCTAAAAAACAAAGCAACAGAGCCTAGGGCACTTCCACTTATGGTCCTATAGCTTAGGGAAATTAAAATCAAAAAGACAGAGCCACCCAAAATGTTGGGACGGCTCTGTTTACTAGAAACTCATTTACGGTACAAGTTCAATATCTCAGAAAGTGAAAAATGGATAAAGAAGTTGTGGTACTTACGTACAATGCAATATCACTCAGCAATGAAATCTATGTCATCAGGCCCGTAGCAGCATAATGAGTGGATTCAGGTACGATGATTCTAACTGAAATAAGTCACACAGAAAAAGAAACATCATAAGATATCACTAATAGACGGAATGTAAACGTGGCTACACAGGAACTGAATTACAAAACAGAACAGGGTCTCAAATTTAGAAAACCAACTTATGCTTGCTTAAGGGGAAAGGTGAGTTGGGGTGCTGCATAAAACCAGAGATTGAAATGAGCACAGATAAAGTTCCTTAAGCCAAATATGGAATAGACAAGAGCTACTCCTTGCTCAACGAAATGGACTCAACACACCATATTAAATGCCTAAGAGTGTACCTGACTAGGAAGTATCTTAAAACCTATGGATTGCTATGTCTCTGAAAGAGAATCAAGTGTGTGTACAGGGGCATAAACGCAGCAGTGATAGGATTGGAGAGGTTTGGTGAGCAAATGAAGACCCTTTGAAGTCATATTGCATGGTACCCATTCCACGGGTCTCAACTCTCCAGGTTTAAGGTATTCTTCCTTCAGCTAAAACATGCATGTGGAACCCAGAGTATGATCAACCGTGTGATCGGGAGACGTGTTCCAATATGTGTCAGTTTCCGTCCCCTGGTACTCGGGTGCAACATTGCAGACGCTTTACTAACACTCTCCCGACTTGGAGAGTCAGCGCCTTTAACCTCCTGTTTGGCCCAGTTTGCAATTTCTGCGGAAGATGTACAGGAATAGGGAGAACCAATGAGAGACTAGCTGGAGGTGTCTGGACGGGCAAATTTAACTCTCATTTCCCACCAGGAAGAGGAATTAACCAAAGGCTCAGCGTGCCGTGCCGGAACCAGATTAGGGCCTGAAGCCATCCTGCGGGGTTGCGGCCAGCTCACGAGAAAGCGAGTTGAAGAAAGGAGCTCAGGGGCACTGTAATTCACAAACCTGCAGAGTTATAAATGACAGCTATCGTCCAAAAATATACTGAAGTAAGGCTGCCAAGAGGACTTGAAAGCGGGGCAGAATTGCAGGAAACCGATTTCAGGAGGTAGACTGGAATTGCATTTAAAGCATAGGAAAAGAGGCAGAACGTCCACAATGATGCACTTGGTCAAAAAGGGCGTATGCGTTTTTTCCTAAATATATTCAGGAAAAAACGCATACGCCCTTTTTGGCCAACCAAGCAAGCTTGCAAAGGAAATCTGCACTACAATGAAGTCTCACTTCCCCCCGGTCAAAAGGGCCATCTGAAAAAAGTGTAAAATCCAGAAAGGCAGGACAGGCCATGGAGAACTGGGAGCCTTGTTATGCTGTTGGGCGGGATGTAAATTGCCAACAGCCACTCGGGAGAAGTGTATGGTGTTTCCTGAAACATCTAAAAAACAAAGCAACAGAGCCTAGGGCACTTCCACTTATGGTCCTATAGCTTAGGGAAATTAAAATCAAAAGACACAGCCACCCCAAAGGTTGGGATGGCTCTGTTTACAAGAACCTGGTTTACGGTACAAGTTCAATATCGCAGAAAGTGAAAAATGGATAAAGAAGTTGTGGTACTTACGTACAATGCAGTATCACTCAGCAAGGAAATCTATGTCATCAGGCCCGTAGCAGCATAATGAGTGGATTCAGGTATGATGATTCTAACTGAAATAAGTCACACAGAAAAAGAAACATCATAAGATATCACTAATACACGGAATGTAAACTTGGCTACACAGGAACTGAATTCCAAAACAGAACAGGGTCTCAAATTTAGAAAACCAACTTATGCTTGCTTAAGGGGAAAGGTGAGTTGGGGTGCTGCATAAAACCAGAGATTGAAATGAGCACAGATAAATTTCCTTAAGCCAAATATGGAATAGACAAGAGCTACTCCTTGCTCAACGAAATGGATTCAACACCCCATATTAAACACCTAAGAATATACCTGACTAGGAAGTATCTTAAAACCTATGGATTGCTATGTCTCCGAAAGAGAATCAAGCGTGTGTGTAGGGGCATAAACGCAGCAGTGATAGGACTGGAGAGGTTCGGTGAGCAAATGAAGACCCTTTGAAATCATATTGCATGTTACCCATTCCACGGGTCTCAACTCTCCAGGTTTAAGGTATTCTTCCTTCAGCTAAAACATGCATGTGGAACCCAGAGTATGATCAACCATGTGATCGGGAGATGTGTTCCAATATGTCTCAGTTTTCGTCCCCTGGTACTCGGGTGCAACATTCCAGATGCTTTACTAACACTCTCCCGACTTGGAGAGTCAGTGCCTTTAACCTCCTGTTTGGCCCAGTTTGCAATTTCTGCGGAAGATGAACAGGAATAGGGAGAACCAATGAGAGACTAGCTGGAGGTGTCTGGACGGGCAAATTTAACTCTCATTTCCCACCAGGAAGAGGAATTAACCAAAGGCTCAGCGTGCCGTGCCGGAAGCAGATTAGGGCTTGAAGCCATCCTGCGGTGTTGCGGCCAGCTCACGAGAAAGCGAGTTGAAGAAAGGAGCTCAGGGGCACTGTAATTCACAAACCTGCAGAGTTATAAATGACAGCTATCGTCCAAAAATATACTGAAGTAAGGCTGCCAAGAGGACTTGAAAGCGGGGCAGAATTGCAGGAAACCGATTTCAGGAGGTAGACTGGAATTGCATTTAAAGCATAGGAAAAGAGGCAGAACGTCCACAATGATGCACTTGGCCAAAAAGGGCGTATGCGTTTTTTCCTAAATATATTCAGGAAAAAACGCATACGCCCTTTTTGGCCAACCAAGCAAGCTTGCAAAGGAAATCTGCACTACAATGAAGTCTCACTTCCCCCCGGTCAAAAGGGCCATCTGAAAAAAGTGTGAAATCCAGAAAGGCAGGACAGGCCATGGAGAACTGGGAGCCTTGTTATGCTGATGGGCGGGATGTAAATTGCCAACAGCCACTCGGGAGAAGTGTATGGTGTTTCCTGAAACATCTAAAAAACAAAGCAACAGAGCCTAGGGCACTTCCACTTATGGTCCTATAGCTTAGGGAAATTAAAATCAAAAGACACAGCCACCCCAAAGGTTGGGACGGCTCTGTTTACAAGAACCTGGTTTACGGTACAAGTTCAATATCGCAGAAAGTGAAAAATGGATAAAGAAGTTGTGGTACTTACGTACAATGCAGTATCACTCAGAAATGAAATCTATGTCATCAGGCCTGTAGCAGCATAATGAGTGGATTCAGGTATGATGATTCTAACTGAAATAAGTCACACAGGAAAAGAAACATCATAAGATATCACTAATACACGGAATGTAAACTTGGCTACACAGGAACTGAATTACAAAACAGAACAGGGTCTCAAATTTGGAAAACCAACTTATGCTTGCTTAAGGGGAAAGGTGAGTTGGGGTGCTGCATAAAACCAGAGATTGAAATGAGCACAGATAAAGTTCCTTAAGCCAAATATGGAATAGACAAGAGCTACTCCTTGCTCAACGAAATGGACTCAACACCCCATATTAAATGCCTAAGAGTGTACCTGACTAGGAAGTATCTTAAAACCTATGTATTTCTATGTCTCTGAAAGAGAATCAAGTGTGTGTACAGGGGCATAAACGCAGCAGTGATAGGATTGGAGAGGTTCGGTGAGCAAATGAAGACCCTTTGAAGTCATATTGCATGGTACCCATTCCACGGGTCTCAACTCTCCAGGTTTAAGGTATTCTTCCTTCAGCTAAAACATGCATGTGGAACCCAGAGTATGATCAACCGTGTGATCGGGAGACGTGTTCCAATATGTGTCAGTTTCCGTCCCCTGGTACTCGGGTGCAACATTCCAGACGCTTTACTAACACTCTCCCGACTTGGAGAGTCAGTGCCTTTAACCTCCTGTTTGGCCCAGTTTGCAATTTCTGCGGAAGATGTACAGGAATAGGGAGAACCAATGAGAGACTAGCTGGAGGTGTCTGGACGGGCAAATTTAACTCTCATTTCCCACCAGGAAGAGGAATTAACCAAAGGCTCAGCGTGCCGTGCCGGAACCAGATTAGGGCCTGAAGCCATCCTGCGGGGTTGCGGCCAGCTCACGAGAAAGCGAGTTGAAGAAAGGAGCTCAGGGGCACTGTAATTCACAAACCTGCAGAGTTATAAATGACAGCTATCGTCCAAAAATATACTGAAGTAAGGCTGCCAAGAGGACTTGAAAGCGGGGCAGAATTGCAGGAAACCGATTTCAGGAGGTAGACTGGAATTGCATTTAAAGCATAGGAAAAGAGGCAGAACGTCCACAATGATGCACTTGGCCAAAAAGGGCGTATGCGTTTTTTCCTAAATATATTCAGGAAAAAACGCATACGCCCTTTTTGGCCAACCAAGCAAGCTTGCAAAGGAAATCTGCACTACAATGAAGTCTCACTTCCCCCCGGTCAAAAGGGCCATCTGAAAAAAGTGTAAAATCCAGAAAGGCAGGACAGGCCATGGAGAACTGGGAGCCTTGTTATGCTGTTGGGCGGGATGTAAATTGCCAACAGCCACTCGGGAGAAGTGTATGGTGTTTCCTGAAACATCTAAAAAACAAAGCAACAGAGCCTAGGGCACTTCCACTTATGGTCCTAAAGCTTAGGGAAATTAAAATCAAAAGACACAGCCACCCCAAAGGTTGGGATGGCTCTGTTTACAAGAACCTGGTTTACGGTACAAGTTCAATATCGCAGAAAGTGAAAAATGGATAAAGAAGTTGTGGTACTTACGTACAATGCAGTATCACTCAGCAAGGAAATCTATGTCATCAGGCCCGTAGCAGCATAATGAGTGGATTCAGGTATGATGATTCTAACTGAAATAAGTCACACAGAAAAAGAAACATCATAAGATATCACTAATACACGGAATGTAAACTTGGCTACACAGGAACTGAATTCCAAAACAGAACAGGGTCTCAAATTTAGAAAACCAACTTATGCTTGCTTAAGGGGAAAGGTGAGTTGGGGTGCTGCATAAAACCAGAGATTGAAATGAGCACAGATAAAGTTCCTTAAGCCAAATATGGAATAGACAAGAGCTACTCCTTGCTCAACGAAATGGATTCAACACCCCATATTAAACACCTAAGAATATACCTGACTAGGAAGTATCTTAAAACCTATGGATTGCTATGTCTCCGAAAGAGAATCAAGCGTGTGTGTAGGGGCATAAACGCAGCAGTGATAGGACTGGAGAGGTTCGGTGAGCAAATGAAGACCCTTTGAAATCATATTGCATGTTACCCATTCCACGGGTCTCAACTCTCCAGGTTTAAGGTATTCTTCCTTCAGCTAAAACATGCATGTGGAACCCAGAGTATGATCAACCATGTGATCGGGAGATGTGTTCCAATATGTCTCAGTTTTCGTCCCCTGGTACTCGGGTGCAACATTCCAGATGCTTTACTAACACTCTCCCGACTTGGAGAGTCAGTGCCTTTAACCTCCTGTTTGGCCCAGTTTGCAATTTCTGCGGAAGATGAACAGGAATAGGGAGAACCAATGAGAGACTAGCTGGAGGTGTCTGGACGGGCAAATTTAACTCTCATTTCCCACCAGGAAGAGGAATTAACCAAAGGCTCAGCGTGCCGTGCCGGAACCAGATTAGGGCTTGAAGCCATCCTGCGGTGTTGCGGCCAGCTCACGAGAAAGCGAGTTGAAGAAAGGAGCTCAGGGGCACTGTAATTCACAAACCTGCAGAGTTATAAATGACAGCTATCGTCCAAAAATATACTGAAGTAAGGCTGCCAAGAGGACTTGAAAGCGGGGCAGAATTGCAGGAAACCGATTTCAGGAGGTAGACTGGAATTGCATTTAAAGCATAGGAAAAGAGGCAGAACGTCCACAATGATGCACTTGGCCAAAAAGGGCGTATGCGTTTTTTCCTAAATATATTCAGGAAAAAACGCATACGCCCTTTTTGGCCAACCAAGCAAGCTTGCAAAGGAAATCTGCACTACAATGAAGTCTCACTTCCCCCCGGTCAAAAGGGCCATCTGAAAAAAGTGTGAAATCCAGAAAGGCAGGACAGGCCATGGAGAACTGGGAGCCTTGTTATGCTGATGGGCGGGATGTAAATTGCCAACAGCCACTCGGGAGAAGTGTATGGTGTTTCCTGAAACATCTAAAAAACAAAGCAACAGAGCCTAGGGCACTTCCACTTATGGTCCTATAGCTTAGGGAAATTAAAATCAAAAGACACAGCCACCCCAAAGGTTGGGACGGCTCTGTTTACAAGAACCTGGTTTACGGTACAAGTTCAATATCGCAGAAAGTGAAAAATGGATAAAGAAGTTGTGGTACTTACGTACAATGCAGTATCACTCAGAAATGAAATCTATGTCATCAGGCCTGTAGCAGCATAATGAGTGGATTCAGGTATGATGATTCTAACTGAAATAAGTCACACAGGAAAAGAAACATCATAAGATATCACTAATACACGGAATGTAAACTTGGCTACACAGGAACTGAATTACAAAACAGAACAGGGTCTCAAATTTGGAAAACCAACTTATGCTTGCTTAAGGGGAAAGGTGAGTTGGGGTGCTGCATAAAACCAGAGATTGAAATGAGCACAGATAAAGTTCCTTAAGCCAAATATGGAATAGACAAGAGCTACTCCTTGCTCAACGAAATGGACTCAACACCCCATATTAAATGCCTAAGAGTGTACCTGACTAGGAAGTATCTTAAAACCTATGGATTGCTATGTCTCTGAAAGAGAATCAAGTGTGTGTACAGGGGCATAAACGCAGCAGTGATAGGATTGGAGAGGTTCGGTGAGCAAATGAAGACCCTTTGAAGTCATATTGCATGGTACCCATTCCACGGGTCTCAACTCTCCAGGTTTAAGGTATTCTTCCTTCAGCTAAAACATGCATGTGGAACCCAGAGTATGATCAACCGTGTGATCGGGAGACGTGTTCAAATATGTCTCAGTTTTCGTCCCCTGGTACTCGGGTGCAACATTCCAGACGCTTTACTAACACTCTCCCGACTTGGAGAGTCAGTGCCTTTAACCTCCTGTTTGGCCCAGTTTGCAATTTCTGCAGAAGATGAACAGGAATAGGGAGAACCAATGACAGACTAGCTGGAGGTGTCTGGACGGGCAAATTTAACTCTCATTTCCCACCAGGAAGAGGAATTAACCAAAGGCTCAGCGTGCCGTGCCGGAACCAGATTAGGGCCTGAAGCCATCCTGCGGTGTTGCGGCCAGCTCACGAGAAAGCGAGTTGAAGAAAGGAGCTCAGGGGCACTGTAATTCACAAACCTGCAGAGTTATAAATGACAGCTATCGTCCAAAAATATACTGAAGTAAGGCTGCCAAGAGGACTTGAAAGCGGGGCAGAATTGCAGGAAACCGATTTCAGGAGGTAGACTGGAATTGCATTTAAAGCATAGGAAAAGAGGCAGAACGTCCACAATGATGCACTTGGCCAAAAAGGGCGTATGCGTTTTTTCCTGAATATATTCAGGAAAAAACGCATACGCCCTTTTTGGCCAACCAAGCAAGCTTGCAAAGGAAATCTGCACTACAATGAAGTCTCACTTCCCCCCGGTCAAAAGGGCCATCTGAAAAAGTGTAAAATCCAGAAAGGCAGGACAGGCCATGGAGAACTGGGAGCCTTGTTATGCTGATGGGCGGGATGTAAATTGCCAACAGCCACTCGGGAGAAGTGTATGGTGTTTCCTGAAACATCTAAAAAACAAAGCAACAGAGCCTAGGGCACTTCCACTTATGGTCCTATAGCTTAGGGAAATTAAAATCAAAAAGACACAGCCACCCCAAAGGTTGGGACGGCTCTGTTTACAAGAACCTGGTTTATGGTACAAGTTCAATATCGCAGAAAGTGAAAAATGGATAAAGAAGTTGTGGTACTTACGTACAATGCAGTATCACTCAGCAATGAAATCTATGTCATCAGGCCCGTAGCAGCATAATGAGTGGATTCAGGTACGATGATTCTAACTGAAATAAGTCACACAGGAAAAGAAACATCATAAGATATCACTAATACACGGAATGTAACCTTGGCTACACAGGAACTGAATTCCAAAACAGAACAGGGTCTCAAATTTAGAAAACCAACTTATGCTTGCTTAAGGGGAAGGTGAGTTGGGGTGCTGCATAAAACCAGAGATTGAAATGAGCACAGATAAAGTTCCTTAAGCCAAATATGGAATAGACAAGAGCTACTCCTTGCTCAACGAAATGGACTCAACACCCCATATTAAATGCCTAAGAGTGTACCTGACTAGGAAGTATCTTAAGACCTATGGATTGCTATGTCTCTGAAAGAGAATCAAGTGTGTGTACAGGGGCATAAACGCAGCAGTGATAGGATTGGAGAGGTTCGGTGAGCAAATGAAGACCCTTTGAAGTCATATTGCATGGTACCCATTCCACGGGTCTCAACTCTCCAGGTTTAAGGTATTCTTCCTTCAGCTAAAACATGCATGTGGAACCCAGAGTATGATCAACCGTGTGATCGGGAGACGTGTTCCAATATGTCTCAGTTTTCGTCCCCTGGTACTCGGGTGCAACATTCCAGACGGTTTACTAACACTCTCCCGACTTGGAGAGTCAGTGCCTTTAACCTCCTGTTTGGCCCAGTTTGCAATTTCTGCGGAAGATGAACAGGAATAGGGAGAACCAATGACAGACTAGCTAGAGGTGTCTGGACGGGCAAATTTAACTCTCATTTCCCACCAGGAAGAGGAATTAACCAAAGGCTCAGCGTGCCGTGCCGGAACCAGATTAGGGCCTGAAGCCATCCTGCGGTGTTGCGGCCAGCTCCCGAGAAAGCGAGTTGAAGAAAGGAGCTCAGGGGCACTGTAATTCACAAACCTGCAGAGTTATAAATGACAGCTATCGTCCAAAAATATACTGAAGTAAGGCTGCCAAGAGGACTTGAAAGCGGGGCAGAATTGCAGGAAACCGATTTCAGGAGGTAGACTGGAATTGCATTTAAAGCATAGGAAAAGAGGCAGAACGTCCACAATGATGCACTTGGCCAAAAAGGGCGTATGCGTTTTTTCCTGAATATATTCAGGAAAAAACGCATACGCCCTTTTTGGCCAACCAAGCAAGCTTGCAAAGGAAATCTGCACTACAATGAAGTCTCACTTCCCCCCGGTCAAAAGGGCCATCTGAAAAAAGTGTAAAATCCAGAAAGGCAGGACAGGCCATGGAGAACTGGGAGCCTTGTTATGCTGATGGGCGGGATGTAAATTGCCAACAGCCACTCGGGAGAGGTGTATGGTGTTTCCTGAAACATCTAAAAAACAAAGCAACAGAGCCTAGGGCACTTCCACTTATGGTCCTATAGCTTAGGGAAATTAAAATAAAAAAGACACAGCCACCCCAAAGGTTGGGACGGCTCTGTTTACAAGAACCTGGTTTACGGTACAAGTTCAATATCGCAGAAAGTGAAAAATGGATAAAGAAGTTGTGGTACTTACGTACAATGCAGTATCACTCAGCAATGAAATCTATGTCATCAGGCCCGTAGCAGCATAATGAGTGGATTCAGGTACGATGATTCTAACTGAAATAAGTCACACAGAAAAAGAAACATCACAAGATATCACTAATACACGGAATGTAAACTTGGCTACACAGGAACTGAATTACAAAACAGAACAGGGTCTCAAATTTAGAAACCCAACTTATGCTTGCTTAAGGGGAAAGGTGAGTTGGGGTGCTGCATAAAACCAGAGATTGAAATGAGCACAGATAAAGTTCCTTAAGCCAAATATGGAATAGACAAGAGCTACTCCTTGCTCAACGAAATGGACTCAACACCCCATATTAAATGCCTAAGAGTGTACCTGACTAGGAAGTATCTTAAAACCTATGGATTGCTATGTCTCTGAAAGAGAATCAAGTGTGTGTACAGGGGCATAAACGCAGCAGTGATAGGATTGGAGAGGTTCGGTGAGCACATGAAGACCCTTTGAAGTCATATTGCATGGTACCCATTCCACGGGTCTCAACTCTCCAGGTTTAAGGTATTCTTCCTGCAGCTAAAACATGCATGTGGAACCCAGAGTATGATCAACCGTGTGATCGGGAGACGTGTTCCAATATGTCTCAGTTTTCGTCCCCTGGTACTCGGGTGCAACATTCCAGACGCTTTACTAACACTCTCCCGAATTGGAGAGTCAGTGCCTTTAACCTCCTGTTTGGCCCAGTTTGCAATTTCCGCGGAAGATGAACAGGAATAGGCAGAACCAATGACAGACTAGCTGGAGGTGTCTGGACGGGCAAATTTAACTCTCATTTCCCACCAGGAAGAGGAATTAACCAAAGGCTCAGCGTGCCGTGCCGGAACCAGATTAGGGCCTGAAGCCATCCTGCGGGGTTGCGGCCAGCTCACGAGAAAGCGACTTGAAGAAAGGAGCTCAGGGGCACTGTAATTCACAAACCTGCAGAGTTATAAATGACAGCTATCGTCCAAAAATATACTGAAGTAAGGCTGCCAAGAGGACTTGAAAGCGGGGCAGAATTGCAGGAAACCGATTTCAGGAGGTAGACTGGAATTGCATTTAAAGCATAGGAAAAGAGGCAGAACGTCCACAATGATGCACTTGGCCAAAAAGGGCGTATGCGTTTTTTCCTGAATATATTCAGGAAAAAACGCATACGCCCTTTTTGGCCAACCAAGCAAGCTTGCAAAGGAAATGTGCACTACAATGAAGTCTCACTTCCCCCCGGTCAAAAGGGCCATCTGAAAAAAGTGTAAAATCCAGAAAGGCAGGACAGGCCATGGAGAACTGGGAGCCTTGTTATGCTGATGGGCGGGATGTAAATTGCCAACAGCCACTCGGGAGAAGTGTATGGTGTTTCCTGAAACAGCTAAAAAACAAAGCAACAGAGCCTAGGGCACTTCCACTTATGGTCCTATAGCTTAGGGAAATTAAAATCAAAAAGACACAGCCACCCCAAAGGTTGGGACGGCTCTGTTTACAAGAACCTGGTTTACGGTACAAGTTCAATATCGCAGAAAGTGAAAAATGGATAAAGAAGTTGTGGTACTTACGTACAATGCAGTATCACTCAGCAATGAAATCTATGTCATCAGGCCCGTAGCAGCATAATGAGTGGATTCAGGTATGATGATTCTAACTGAAATAAGTCACACAGGAAAAGAAACATCATAAGATATCACTAATACACGGAATGTAACCTTGGCTACACAGGAACTGAAATACAAAACAGAACAGGGTCTCAAATTTAGAAAACCAACTTATGCTTGCTTAAGGGGAAAGGTGAGTTGGGGTGCTGCATAAAACCAGAGATTGAAATGAGCACAGATAAAGTTCCTTAAGCCAAATATGGAATAGACAAGAGCTACTCCTTGCTCAACGAAATGGACTCAACACCCCATATTAAATGCCTAAGAGTGTACCTGACTAGGAAGTATCTTAAAACCTATGGATTGCTATGTCTCTGAAAGAGAATCAAGTGTGTGTACAGGGGCATAAACGCAGCAGTGATAGGATTGGAGAGGTTCGGTGAGCAAATGAAGACCCTTTGAAGTCATATTGCATGGTACCCATTCCACGGGTCTCAACTCTCCAGGTTTAAGGTATTCTTCCTTCAGCTAAAACATGCATGTGGAACCCAGAGTATGATCAACCATGTGATCGGGAGACGTGTTCCAATATGTCTCAGTTTTCGTCCCCTGGTACTCGGGTGCAACATTCCAGACGCTTTACTAACACTCTCCCGACTTGGAGAGTCAGTGCCTTTAACCTCCTGTTTGGCCCAGTTTGCAATTTCTGCGGAAGATGAACAGGAATAGGGAGAACCAATGACAGACTAGCTGGAGGTGTCTGGACGGGCAAATTTAACTCTCATTTCCCACCAGGAAGAGGAATTAACCAAAGGCTCAGCGTGCCGTGCCGGAACCAGATTAGGGCCTGAAGCCATCCTGCGGTGTTGCGGCCAGCTCACGAGAAAGCGAGTTGAAGAAAGGAGCTCAGGGGCACTGTAATTCACAAACCTGCAGAGTTATAAATGACAGCTATCGTCCAAAAATATACTGAAGTAAGGCTGCCAAGAGGACTTGAAAGCGGGGCAGAATTGCAGGAAACCGATTTCAGGAGGTAGACTGGAATTGCATTTAAAGCATAGGAAAAGAGGCAGAACGTCCACAATGATGCACTTGGCCAAAAAGGGCGTATGCGTTTTTTCCTGAATATATTCAGGAAAAAACGCATACGCCCTTTTTGGCCAACCAAGCAAGCTTGCAAAGGAAATCTGAACTACAATGAAGTCTCACTTCCCCCCGGTCAAAAGGGCCATCTGAAAAAGTGTAAAATCCAGAAAGGCAGGACAGGCCATGGAGAACTGGGAGCCTTGTTATGCTGATGGGCGGGATGTAAATTGCCAACAGCCACTCGGGAGAAGTGTATGGTGTTTCCTGAAACATCTAAAAAACAAAGCAACAGAGCCTAGGGCACTTCCACTTATGGTCCTATAGCTTAGGGAAATTAAAATCAAAAAGACACAGCCACCCCAAAGGTTGGGACGGCTCTGTTTACAAGAACCTGGTTTACGGTACAAGTTCAATATCACAGAAAGTGAAAAATGGATAAAGAAGTTGTGGTACTTACGTACAATGCAGTATCACTCAGCAATGAAATCTATGTCATCAGGCCCGTAGCAGCATAATGAGTGGATTCAGGTACGATGATTCTAACTGAAATAAGTCACACAGAAAAAGAAACATCATAAGATATCACTAATACACGGAATGTAAACTTGGCTACACTGGAACTGAATTCCAAAACAGAACAGGGTCTCAAATTTAGAAAACCAACATATGCTTGCTTAAGGGGAAAGGTGAGTTGGGGTGCTGCATAAAACCAGAGATTGAAATGAGCACAGATAAAGTTCCTTAAGCCAAATATGGAATAGACAAGAGCTACTCCTTGTTCAACGAAATGGACTCAACACCCCATATTAAATGCCTAAGAGTGTACCTGACTAGGAAGTATCTTAAAACCTATGGATTGCTATGTCTCTGAAAGAGAATCAAGTGTGTGTACAGGGGCATAAACGCAGCAGTGATAGGATTGGAGAGGTTCGGTGAGCAAATGAAGACCCTTTGAAGTCATATTGCATGGTACCCATTCCACGGGTCTCAACTCTCCAGGTTTAAGGTATTCTTCCTTCAGCTAAAACATGCATGTGGAACCCAGAGTATGATCAACCGTGTGATCGGGAGACGTGTTCCAATATGTCTCAGTTTTCGTCCCCTGGTACTCGGGTGCAACATTCCAGACGCTTTACTAACACTCTCCCGACTTGGAGAGTCAGTGCCTTTAACCTCCTGTTTGGCCCAGTTTGCAATTTCTGTGGAAGATGAACAGGAATAGGGAGAACCAATTACAGACCAGCTGGAGGTGTCTGGACGGGCAAATTTAACTCTCATTTCCCACCAGGAAGAGGAATTAACCAAAGGCTCAGCGTGCCGTGCCGGAACCAGATTAGGGCCTGAAGCCATCCTGTGGTGTTGCGGCCAGCTCACGAGAAAGCGAGTTGAAGAAAGGAGCTCAGGGGCACTGTAATTCACAAACCTGCAGAGTTATAAATGACAGCTATCGTCCAAAAATATACTGAAGTAAGGCTGCCAAGAGGACTTGAAAGCGGGGCAGAATTGCAGGAAACCGATTTCAGGAGGTAGACTGGAATTGCATTTAAAGCATAGGAAAAGAGGCAGAACGTCCACAATGATGCACTTGGCCAAAAAGGGCGTATGCGTTTTTTCCTGAATATATTCAGGAAAAAACGCATACGCCCTTTTTGGCCAACCAAGCAAGCTTGCAAAGGAAATCTGCACTACAATGAAGTCTCACTTCCCCCCGGTCAAAAGGGCCATCTGAAAAAAGTGTAAAATCCAGAAAGGCAGGACAGGCCATGGAGAACTGGGAGCCTTGTTATGCTGATGGGCGGGATGTAAATTGCCAACAGCCACTCGGGAGAAGTGTATGGTGTTTCCTGAAACAGCTAAAAAACAAAGCAACAGAGCCTAGGGCACTTCCACTTATGGTCCTATAGCTTAGGGAAATTAAAATCAAAAAGACAGAGCCACCCCAAAGGTTGGGACGGCTCTGTTTACAAGAACCTGGTTTACGGTACAAGTTCAATATCGCAGAAAGTGAAAAATGGATAAAGAAGTTGTGGTACTTACGTACAATGCAGTATCACTCAGCAATGAAATCTACGTCATCAGGCCCGTAGCAGCATAATGAGTGGATTCAGGTATGATGATTCTAACTGAAATAAGTCACACAGAAAAAGAAACATCATAAGATATCACTAATACACGGAATGTAAACTTGGCTACACAGGAACTGAATTGCAAAACAGAACAGGGTCTCAAATTTAGAAAACCAACTTATGCTTGCTTAAGGGGAAAGGTGAGTTGGGGTGCTGCATAAAACCAGAGATTGAAATGAGCACAGATAAAGTTCCTTAAGCCAAATATGGAATAGACAAGACCTACTCCTTGCTCAACGAAATGGACTCAACACCCCATATTAAACACCTAAGAATATACCTGACTAGGAAGTATCTTAAAACCTATGGATTGCTATGTCACCGAAAGAGAATCAAGCGTGTGTGCAGGGGCATAAACGCAGCAGTGATAGGATTGGAGAAGTTCGGTGAGCAAATGAAGACCCTTTGAAGTCATATTGCATGGTACCCATTCCACGGGTCTCAACTCTCCAGGTTTAAGGTATTCTTCCTTCAGCTAAAACATGCATGTGGAACCCAGAGTATGATCAACCGTGTGATCGGGAGACGTGTTCCAATATGTCTCAGTTTTCGTCCCCTGGTACTCGGGTGCAACATTCCAGACGCTTTACTAACACTCTCCCGCCTTGGAGAGTCAGTGCCTTTAACCTCCTGTTTGGCCCAGTTTGCAATTTCTGCGGAAGATGAACAGGAATAGGGAGAACCAATGAGAGACTAGCTGGAGGTGTCTGGACGGGCAAATTTAACTCTCATTTCGCACCAGGAAGAGGAATTAACCAAAGGCTCAGCATGCCGTGCCGGAACCAGATTAGGGCCTGAAGCAATCCTGCGGTGTTGCGGCCAGCTCACGAGAAAGCGAGTTGAAGAAAGGAGCTCAGGGGCACTGTAATTCACAAACCTGCAGAGTTATAAATGACAGCTATCGTCCAAAAATATACTGAAGTAAGGCTGCCAAGAGGACTTGAAAGCGGGGCAGAATTGCAGGAAACCGATTTCAGGAGGTAGACTGGAATTGCATTTAAAGCATAGGAAAAGAGGCAGAACGTCCACAATGATGCACTTGGCCAAAAAGGGCGTATGCGTTTTTTCCTGAATATATTCAGGAAAAAACGCATACGCCCTTTTTGGCCAACCAAGCAAGCTTGCAAAGGAAATGTGCACTACAATGAAGTCTCACTTCCCCCCGGTCAAAAGGGCCATCTGAAAAAAGTGTAAAATCCAGAAAGGCAGGACAGGCCATGGAGAACTGGGAGCCTTGTTATACTGATGGGTGGGATGTAAATTGCCAACAGCCACTCGGGAGAAGTGTATGGTGTTTCCTGAAACATCTAAAAAACAAAGCAACAGAGCCTAGGGCACTTCCACTTATGGTCCTATAGCTTAGGGAAATTAAAATCAAAAAGACACAGCCACCCCAAAGGTTGGGACGGCTCTGTTTACAAGAACCTGGTTTACGGTACAAGTTCAATATCACAGAAAGTGAAAAATGGATAAAGAAGTTGTGGTACTTACGTACAATGCAGTATCACTCAGCAATGAAATCTATGTCATCAGGCCCGTAGCAGCATAATGAGTGGATTCAGGTATGATGATTCTAACTGAAATGAGTCACACAGAAAAAGAAACATCATAAGATATCACTAATACACGGAATGTAAACTTGGCTACACTGGAACTGAATTCCAAAACAGAACAGGGTCTCAAATTTAGAAACCCAACTTATGCTTGCTTAAGGGGAAAGGTGAGTTGGGGTGCTGCATAAAACCAGAGATTGAAATGAGCACAGATAAAGTTCCTTAAGCCAAATATGGAATAGACAAGAGCTACTCCTTGCTCAACGAAATGGACTCAACACCCCATATTAAATGCCTAAGAGTGTACCTGACTAGGAAGTATCTTAAAACCTATGGATTGCAATGTCTCCGAAAGAGAATCAAGCGTGTGTACAGGGGCATAAACGCAGCAGTGATAGGATTGGAGAGGTTCGGTGAGCAAATGAAGACCCTTTGAAGTCATATTGCATGGTACCCATTCCACGGGTCTCAACTCTCCAGGTTTAAGGTATTCTTCCTTCAGCTAAAACATGCATGTGGAACCCAGAGTATGATCAACCATGTGATCGGGAGACGTGTTCCAATATGTCTCAGTTTTCGTCCCCTGGTACTCGGGTGCAACATTCCAGACGCTTTACTAACACTCTCCCGACTTGGAGAGTCAGTGCCTTTAACCTCCTGTTTGGCCCAGTTTGCAATTTCTGCGGAAGATGAACAGGAATAGGGAGAACCAATGAGAGACTAGCTGGAGGTGTCTGGACGGGCAAATTTAACTCTCATTTCCCACCAGGAAGAGGAATTAACCAAAGGCTCAGCGTGCCGTGCCGCAACCAGATTAGGGCCTGAAGCCATCCTGCGGTGTTGCGGCCAGCTCACGAGAAAGCGAGTTGAAGAAAGGAGCTCAGGGGCACTGTAATTCACAAACCTGCAGAGTTATAAATGACAGCTATCATCCAAAAATATACTGAAGTAAGGCTGCCAAGAGGACTTGAAAGCGGGGCAGAATTGCAGGAAACCGATTTCAGGAGGTAGACTGGAATTGCATTTAAAGCATAGGAAAAGAGGCAGAACGTCCACAATGATGCACTTGGCCAAAAAGGGCGTATGCGTTTTTTCCTGAATATATTCAGGAAAAAACGCATACGCCCTTTTTGGCCAACCAAGCAAGCTTGCAAAGGAAATCTGCACTACAATGAAGTCTCACTTCCCCCCGGTCAAAAGGGCCATCTGAAAAAAGTGTAAAATCCAGAAAGGCAGGACAGGCCATGGAGAACTGGGAGCCTTGTTATGCTGATGGGCGGGATGTCAATTGCCAACAGCCACTCGGGAGAAGTGTATGGTGTTTCCTGAAACATCTAAAAAACAAAGCAACAGAGCCTAGGGCACTTCCACTTATGGTCCTATAGCTTAGGGAAATTAAAATCAAAAAGACACAGCCACCCCAAAGGTTGGGACGGCTCTGTTTACAAGAACCTGGTTTACGGTACAAGTTCAATATCGCAGAAAGTGAAAAATGGATAAAGAAGTTGTGGTACTTACGTACAATGCAATATCACTCAGCAATGAAATCTATGTCATCAGGCCCGTAGCAGCATAATGAGTGGATTCAGGTATGATGATTCTAACTGAAATGAGTCACACAGAAAAAGAAACATCATAAGATATCACTAATACACGGAATGTAAACTTGGCTACACTGGAACTGAATTCCAAAACAGAACAGGGTCTCAAATTTAGAAAACCAACTTATGCTTCCTTAAGGGGAAAGGTGAGTTGGGGTGCTGCATAAAACCAGAGATTGAAATGAGCACAGATAAAGTTCCTTAAGCCAAATATGGAATAGACAAGAGCTACTCCTTGCTCAACGAAATGGACTCAACACCCCATATTAAATGCCTAAGAGTGTACCTGACTAGGAAGTATCTTAAAACCTATGGATTGCTATGTCTCCGAAAGAGAATCAAGCGTGTGTACAGGGGCATAAACGCAGGAGTGATAGGATTGGAGAGGTTCGGTGAGCAAATGAAGACCCTTTGAAGTCATATTGCATGGTACCCATTCCACGGGTCTCAACTCTCCAGGTTTAAGGTATTCTTCCTTCAGCTAAAACATGCATGTGGAACCCAGAGTATGATCAACCGTGTGATCGGGAGACGTGTTCCAATATGTCTCAGTTTTCGTCCCCTGGTACTCGGGTGCAACATTCCAGACGCTTTACTAACACTCTCCCGACTTGGAGAGTCAGTGCCTTTAACCTCCTGTTTGGCCCAGTTTGCAATTTCTGCGGAAGATGAACAGGAATAGGGAGAACCAATGAGAGACTAGCTGGAGGTGTCTGGACGGGCAAATTTAACTCTCATTTCCCACCAGGAAGAGGAATTAACCAAAGGCTCAGCGTGCCGTGCCACAACCAGATTAGGGCCTGAAGCAATCCTGCGGTGTTGCGGCCAGCTCACGAGAAAGCGAGTTGAAGAAAGGAGCTCAGGGGCACTGTAATTCACAAACCTGCAGAGTTATAAATGACAGCTATCATCCAAAAATATACTGAAGTAAGGCTGCCAAGAGGACTTGAAAGCGGGGCAGAATTGCAGGAAACCGATTTCAGGAGGTAGACTGGAATTGCATTTAAAGCATAGGAAAAGAGGCAGAACGTCCACAATGATGCACTTGGCCAAAAAGGGCGTATGCGTTTTTTCCTGAATATATTCAGGAAAAAACGCATACGCTCTTTTTGGCCAACCAAGCAAGCTTGCAAAGGAAATCTGCACTACAATGAAGTCTCACTTCCCCCCGGTCAAAAGGGCCATCTGAAAAAAGTGTAAAATCTAGAAAGACAGGACAGGCCATGGAGAACTGGGAGCCTTGTTATGCTGATGGGCGGGATGTAAATTGCCAAGAGCCACTCGGCAGAAGTGTATGGTGTTTCCTCAAACATCTAAAAAACAAAGCAACAGAGCCTAGGGCACTACCACTTATGGTCCTATAGCTTAGGGAAATTAAAATCAAAAGACACAGCCACCCCAAAGGTTGGGACGGCTCTGTTTACAAGAACCTGGTTTACGGTACAAGTTCAATATCGCAGAAAGTGAAAAATGGATAAAGAAGTTGTGGTACTTACGTACAATGCAGTATCACTCAGCAATGAAATCTATGTCATCAGGCCCGTAGCAGCATAATGAGTGGATTCAGGTATGATGATTCTAACTGAAATGAGTCACACAGAAAAAGAAACATCATAAGATATCACTAATACACGGAATGTAAACTTGGCTACACTGGAACTGAATTCCAAAACAGAACAGGGTCTCAAATTTAGAAACCCAACTTATGCTTGCTTAAGGGGAAAGGTGAGTTGGGGTGCTGCATAAAACCAGAGATTGAAATGAGCACAGATAAAGTTCCTTAAGCCAAATATGGAATAGACAAGAGCTACTCCTTGCTCAACGAAATGGACTCAACACCCCATATTAAACGCCTAAGAGTGTACCTGACTAGGAAGTATCTTAAAACCTATGGATTGCTATGTCTCCGAAAGAGAATCAAGCGTGTGTGCAGGGGCATAAACGCAGCAGTGATAGGACTGGAGAGGTTCGGTGAGCAAATGAAGACCCTTTGAAGTCATATTGCATGGTACCCATTCCACGGGTCTCAACTCTCCAGGTTTAAGGTATTCTTCCTTCAGCTAAAACATGCATGTGGAACCCAGAGTATGATCAACCGTGTGATCGGGAGACGTGTTCCAATATTTGTCAGTTTTTGTCCCCTGGTACTCGGGTGCAACATTCCAGACGCTTTATTAACACTCTCCCGACTTGGAGAGTCAGTGCCTTTAACCTCCTGTTTGGCCCAGTTTGCAATTTCTGCGGAAGATGAACAGGAATAGGGAGAACCAATGAGAGACTAGCTGGAGGTGTCTGGACGGGCAAATTTAACTCTCATTTCCCACCAGGAAGAGGAATTAACCAAAGGCTCAGCGTGCCGTGCCGGAACCAGATTAGGGCCTGAAGCCATCCTGCGGGGTTGCGGCCAGCTCACGAGAAAGCGACTTGAAGAAAGGAGCTCAGGGGCACTGTAATTCACAAACCTGCAGAGTTATAAATGACAGCTATCGTCCAAAAATATACTGAAGTAAGGCTGCCAAGAGGACTTGAAAGCGGGGCAGAATTGCAGGAAACCGATTTCAGGAGGTAGACTGGAATTGCATTTAAAGCATAGGAAAAGAGGCAGAACGTCCACAATGATGTACTTGGCCAAAAAGGGCGTATGCGTTTTTTCCTGAATATATTCAGGAAAAAACGCATACGCCCTTTTTGGCCAACCAAGCAAGCTTGCAAAGGAAATCTGCACTACAATGAAGTCTCACTTCCCCCTGGTCAAAAGGGCCATCTGAAAAAAGTGTAAAATCCAGAAAGGCAGGACAGGCCATGGAGAACTGGGAGCCTTGTTATGCTGATGGGCGGGATGTAAATTGCCAACAGCCACTCGGGAGAAGTGTATGGTGTTTCCTGAAACATCTAAAAAACAAAGCAACAGAGCCTAGGGCACTTCCACTTATGGTCCTATAGCTTAGGGAAATTAAAATCAAAAAGATAGAGCCACCCAAAAGGTTGGGACGGCTCTGTTTCCAAGAAACTCATTTACGGTACAAGTTCAATATCGCAGAAAGTGAAAAATGGATAAAGAAGTTGTGGTACTTACGTACAATGCAATATCACTCAGCAATGAAATCTATGTCATCAGGCCCGTAGCAGCATAATGAGTGGATTCAGGTATGATGATTCTAACTGAAATAAGTCACACAGAAAAAGAAACATCATAAGATATCACTAATACACGGAATGTAAACTTGGCTACACAGGAACTGAATTACAAAACAGAACAGGGTCTCAAATTTAGAAACCCAACTTATGCTTGCTTAAGGGGAAAGGTGAGTTGGGGTGCTGCATAAAACCAGAGATTTAAATGAGCACAGATAAAGTTCCTTAAGCCAAATATGGAATAGACAAGAGCTACTCCTTGCTCAACGAAATGGACTCAACACCCCATATTAAATGCCTAAGAGTGTACCTGACTAGGAAGTATCTTAAAACCTATGGATTGCTATGTCTCTGAAAGAGAATCAAGTGTGTGTACAGGGGCATAAACGCAGCAGTGATAGGATTGGAGAGGTTCGGTGAGCAAATGAAGACCCTTTGAAGTCATATTGCATGGTACCCATTCCACGGGTCTCAACTCTCCAGGTTTAAGGTATTCTTCCTTCAGCTAAAACATGCATGTGGAACCCAGAGTATGATCAACCGTGTGATCGGGAGACGTGTTCCAATATGTCTCAGTTTTCGTCCCCTGGTACTCGGGTGCAACATTCCAGACGCTTTACTAACACTCTCCCGACTTGGAGAGTCAGTGCCTTTAACCTCCTGTTTGGCCCAGTTTGCAATTTCTGCGGAAGATGAACAGGAATAGGGAGAACCAATGAGAGACTAGCTGGAGGTGTCTGGACGGGCAAATTTAACTCTCATTTCCCACCAGGAAGAGGAATTAACCAAAGGCTCAGCGTGCCGTGCCACAACCAGATTAGGGCCTGAAGCAATCCTGCGGTGTTGCGGCCAGCTCACGAGAAAGCGAGTTGAAGAAAGGAGCTCAGGGGCACTGTAATTCACAAACCTGCAGAGTTATAAATGACAGCTATCATCCAAAAATATACTGAAGTAAGGCTGCCAAGAGGACTTGAAAGCGGGGCAGAATTGCAGGAAACCGATTTCAGGAGGTAGACTGGAATTGCATTTAAAGCATAGGAAAAGAGGCAGAACGTCCACAATGATGCACTTGGCCAAAAAGGGCGTATGCGTTTTTTCCTGAATATATTCAGGAAAAAACGCATACGCTCTTTTTGGCCAACCAAGCAAGCTTGCAAAGGAAATCTGCACTACAATGAAGTCTCACTTCCCCCCGGTCAAAAGGGCCATCTGAAAAAAGTGTAAAATCTAGAAAGACAGGACAGGCCATGGAGAACTGGGAGCCTTGTTATGCTGATGGGCGGGATGTAAATTGCCAAGAGCCACTCGGCAGAAGTGTATGGTGTTTCCTCAAACATCTAAAAAACAAAGCAACAGAGCCTAGGGCACTACCACTTATGGTCCTATAGCTTAGGGAAATTAAAATCAAAAAGATAGAGCCACCCAAAAGGTTGGGACGGCTCTGTTTCCAAGAAACTCATTTACGGTACAAGTTCAATATCGCAGAAAGTGAAAAATGGATAAAGAAGTTGTGGTACTTACGTACAATGCAATATCACTCAGCAATGAAATCTATGTCATCAGGCCCGTAGCAGCATAATGAGTGGATTCAGGTATGATGATTCTAACTGAAATAAGTCACACAGAAAAAGAAACATCATAAGATATCACTAATACACGGAATGTAAACTTGGCTACACAGGAACTGAATTCCAAAACAGAACAGGGTCTCAAATTTAGAAACCCAACTTATGCTTGCTTAAGGGGAAAGGTGAGTTGGGGTGCTGCATAAAACCAGAGATTGAAATGAGCACAGATAAAGTTCCTTAAGCCAAATATGGAATAGACAAGAGCTACTCCTTGCTCAACGAAATGGACTCAACACCCCATATTAAATGCCTAAGAGTGTACCAAACTAGGAAGTATCTTAAAACCTATGGATTGCTATGTCTCCGAAAGAGAATCAAGCGTGTGTGCAGGGGCATAAACGCAGCAGTGATAGGACTGGAGAGGTTCGGTGAGCAAATGAAGACCCTTTGAAGTCATATTGCATGGTACCCATTCCACGGGTCTCAACTCTCCAGGTTTAAGGTATTCTTCCTTCAGCTAAAACATGCATGTGGAACCCAGAGTATGATCAACCGTGTGATCGGGAGACGTGTTCCAATATGTCTCAGTTTTCGTCCCCTGGTACTCGGGTGCAACATTCCAGACGCTTTACTAACACTCTCCCGACTTGGAGAGTCAGTGCCTTTAACCTCCTGTTTGGCCCAGTTTGCAATTTCTGCGGAAGATGAACAGGAATAGGGAGAACCAATGAGAGACTAGCTGGAGGTGTCTGGACGGGCAAATTTAACTCTCATTTCCCACCAGGTAGAGGAATTAACCAAAGGCTCAGCGTGCCGTGCCGCAACCAGATTAGGGCCTGAAGCCATCCTGCGGTGTTGCGGCCAGCTCACGAGGAAGCGAGTTGAAGAAAGGAGCTCAGGGGCACTGTAATTCACAAACCTGCATAGTTATAAATGATAGCTATCATCCAAAAATATACTGAAGTAAGGCTGCCAAGAGGACTTGAAAGCGGGGCAGAATTGCAGGAAACCGATTTCAGGAGGTAGACTGGAATTGCATTTAAAGCATAGGAAAAGAGGCAGAACGTCCACAATGATGCACTTGGCCAAAAAGGGCGTATGCGTTTTTTCCTGAATATATTCAGGAAAAAACGCATACGCCCTTTTTGGCCAACCAAGCAAGCTTGCAAAGGAAATCTGCACTACAATGAAGTCTCACTTCCCCCCGGTCAAAAGGGCCATCTGAAAAAAGTGTAAAATCCAGAAAGGCAGGACAGGCCATGGAGAACTGGGAGCCTTGTTATGCTGATGGGTGGGATGTAAATTGCCAACAGCCACTCGGGAGAAGTGTATGGTGTTTCCTGAAACATCTAAAAAACAAAGCAACAGAGCCTAGGGCACTTCCACTTATGGTCCTATAGCTTAGGGAAATTAAAATCAAAAGACACAGCCACCCCAAAGGTTGGGACGGCTCTGTTTACAAGAACCTGGTTTACGGTACAAGTTCAATATCGCAGAAAGTGAAAAATGGATAAAGAAGTTGTGGTACTTACGTACAATGCAGTATCACTCAGCAATGAAATCTATGTCATCAGGCCCGTAGCAGCATAATGAGTGGATTCAGGTATGATGATTCTAACTGAAATGAGTCACACAGAAAAAGAAACATCATAAGATATCACTAATACACGGAATGTAAACTTGGCTACACTGGAACTGAATTCCAAAACAGAACAGGGTCTCAAATTTAGAAACCCAACTTATGCTTGCTTAAGGGGAAAGGTGAGTTGGGGTGCTGCATAAAACCAGAGATTGAAATGAGCACAGATAAAGTTCCTTAAGCCAAATATGGAATAGACAAGAGCTACTCCTTGCTCAACGAAATGGACTCAACACCCCATATTAAACGCCTAAGAGTGTACCTGACTAGGAAGTATCTTAAAACCTATGGATTGCTATGTCTCTGAAAGAGAATCAAGTGTGTGTACAGGGGCATAAACGCAGCAGTGATAGGATTGGAGAGGTTCGGTGAGCAAATGAAGACCCTTTGAAGTCATATTGCATGGTACCCATTCCACGGGTCTCAACTCTCCAGGTTTAAGGTATTCTTCCTTCAGCTAAAACATGCATGTGGAACCCAGAGTATGATCAACCGTGTGATCGGGAGACGTGTTCCAATATGTCTCAGTTTTCGTCCCCTGGTACTCGGGTGCAACATTCCAGACGCTTTACTAACACTCTCCCGACTTGGAGAGTCAGTGCCTTTAACCTCCTGTTTGGCCCAGTTTGCAATTTCTGCGGAAGATGAACAGGAATAGGGAGAACCAATGACAGACTAGCTGGAGGTGTCTGGACGGGCAAATTTAACTCTCATTTCCCACCAGGAAGAGGAATTAACCAAAGGCTCAGCGTGCCGTGCCGGAACCAGATTAGGGCCTGAAGCCATCCTGCGGTGTTGCGGCCAGCTCACGAGAAAGCGAGTTGAAGAAAGGAGCTCAGGGGCACTGTAATTCACAAACCTGCAGAGTTATAAATGACAGCTATCGTCCAAAAATATACTGAAGTAAGGCTGCCAAGAGGACTTGAAAGCGGGGCAGAATTGCAGGAAACCGATTTCAGGAGGTAGACTGGAATTGCATTTAAAGCATAGGAAAAGAGGCAGAACGTCCACAATGATGCACTTGGCCAAAAAGGGCGTATGCGTCTTTTCCTGAATATATTCAGGAAAAAACGCATACGCCCTTTTTGGCCAACCAAGCAAGCTTGCAAAGGAAATCTGCACTACAATGAAGTCTCACTTCCCCCCTGTCAAAAGGGCCATCTGAAAAAAGTGTAAAATCCAGAAAGGCAGGACAGGCCATGGAGAACTGGGAGCCTTGTTATGCTGATGGGCGGGATGTAAATTGCCAACAGCCACTCGGGAGAAGTGTATGGTGTTTCCTGAAACATCTAAAAAACAAAGCAACAGAGCCTAGGGCACTTCCACTTATGGTCCTATAGCTTAGGGAAATTAAAATCAAAAGACACAGCCACCCCAAAGGTTGGGACGGCTCTGTTTACAAGAACCTGGTTTACGGTACAAGTTCAATATCGCAGAAAGTGAAAAATGGATAAAGAAGTTGTGGTACTTACGTACAATGCAGTATCACTCAGCAATGAAATCTATGTCATCAGGCCCGTAGCAGCATAATGAGTGGATTCAGGTACGATGATTCTAACTGAAATAAGTCACACAGAAAAAGAAACATCACAAGATATCACTAATACACGGAATGTAAACTTGGCTACACAGGAACTGAATTACAAAACAGAACAGGGTCTCAAATTTAGAAAACCAACTTATGCTTGCTTAAGGGGAAAGGTGAGTTGGGGTGCTGCATAAAACCAGAGATTGAAATGAGCACAGATAAAGTTCCTTAAGCCAAATATGGAATAGACAAGAGCTACTCCTTGCTCAACGAAATGGACTCAACACCCCATATTAAATGCCTAAGAGTGTACCTGACTAGGAAGTATCTTAAAACCTATGGATTGCTATGTCTCTGAAAGAGAATCAAGCGTGTGTACAGGGGCATAAACGCAGCAGTAATAGGATTGGAGAAGTTCGGTGAGCAAATGAAGACCCTTTGAAGTCATATTGCATGGTACCCATTCCACGGGTCTCAACTCTCCAGGTTTAAGGTATTCTTCCTTCAGCTAAAACATGCATGTAGAACCCAGAGTATGATCAACCGTGTGATCGGGAGACGTGTTCCAATATGTCTCAGTTTTCGTCCCCTGGTACTCGGGTGCAACATTAAAGACGCTTTACTAACACTCTCCCGACTTGGAGAGTCAGTGCCTTTAACCTCCTGTTTGGCCCAGTTTGCAATTTCTGCGGAAGATGAACAGGAATAGGGAGAACCAATTACAGACCAGCTGGAGGTGTCTGGACGGGCAAATTTAACTCTCATTTCCAACCAGGAAGAGGAATTAACCAAAGGCTCAGCGTGCCGTGCCGGAACCAGATTAGGGCCTGAAGCCATCCTGTGGTGTTGCGGCCAGCTCACGAGAAAGCGACTTGAAGAAAGGAGCTCAGGGGCACTGTAATTCACAAACCTGCAGAGTTATAAATGACAGCTATCGTCCAAAAATATACTGAAGTAAGGCTGCCAAGAGGACTTGAAAGCGGGGCAGAATTGCAGGAAACCGATTTCAGGAGGTAGACTGGAATTGCATTTAAAGCATAGGAAAAGAGGCAGAACGTCCACAATGATGCACTTGGCCAAAAAGGGCGTATGCGTTTTTTCCTGAATATATTCAGGAAAAAACGCATACGCCCTTTTTGGCCAACCAAGCAAGCTTGCAAAGGAAATCTGCACTACAATGAAGTCTCACTTCCCCCCGGTCAAAAGGGCCATCTGAAAAAAGTGTAAAATCCAGAAAGGCAGGACAGGCCATGGAGAACTGGGAGCCTTGTTATGCTGATGGGCGGGATGTAAATTGCCAACAGCCACTCCGGAGAAGTGTATGGTGTTTCCTGAAACAGCTAAAAAACAAAGCAACAGAGCCTAGGGCACTTCCACTTATGGTCCTATAGCTTAGGGAAATTAAAATCAAAAAGACACAGCCACCCCAAAGGTTGGGACGGCTCTGTTTACAAGAACCTGGTTTACGGTACAAGTTCAATATCGCAGAAAGTGAAAAATGGATAAAGAAGTTGTGGTACTTACGTACAATGCAGTATCACTCAGCAATGAAATCTACGTCATCAGGCCCGTAGCAGCATAATGAGTGGATTCAGGTATGATGATTCTAACTGAAATAAGTCACACAGAAAAAGAAACATCATAAGATATCACTAATACACGGAATGTAAACTTGGCTACACAGGAACTGAATTGCAAAACAGAACAGGGTCTCAAATTTAGAAAACCAACTTATGCTTGCTTAAGGGGAAAGGTGAGTTGGGGTGCTGCATAAAACCAGAGATTGAAATGAGCACAGATAAAGTTCCTTAAGCCAAATATGGAATAGACAAGACCTACTCCTTGCTCAACGAAATGGACTCAACACCCCATATTAAACACCTAAGAATATACCTGACTAGGAAGTATCTTAAAACCTATGGATTGCTATGTCACCGAAAGAGAATCAAGCGTGTGTGCAGGGGCATAAACGCAGCAGTGATAGGATTGGAGAAGTTCGGTGAGCAAATGAAGACCCTTTGAAGTCATATTGCATGGTACCCATTCCACGGGTCTCAACTCTCCAGGTTTAAGGTATTCTTCCTTCAGCTAAAACATGCATGTGGAACCCAGAGTATGATCAACCGTGTGATCGGGAGACGTGTTCCAATATGTCTCAGTTTTCGTCCCCTGGTACTCGGGTGCAACATTCCAGACGCTTTACTAACACTCTCCCGCCTTGGAGAGTCAGTGCCTTTAACCTCCTGTTTGGCCCAGTTTGCAATTTCTGCGGAAGATGAACAGGAATAGGGAGAACCAATGAGAGACTAGCTGGAGGTGTCTGGACGGGCAAATTTAACTCTCATTTCGCACCAGGAAGAGGAATTAACCAAAGGCTCAGCGTGCCATGCCGGAACCAGATTAGGGCCTGAAGCAATCCTGCGGTGTTGCGGCCAGCTCACGAGAAAGCGAGTTGAAGAAAGGAGCTCAGGGGCACTGTAATTCACAAACCTGCAGAGTTATAAATGACAGCTATCGTCCAAAAATATACTGAAGTAAGGCTGCCAAGAGGACTTGAAAGCGGGGCAGAATTGCAGGAAACCGATTTCAGGAGGTAGACTGGAATTGCATTTAAAGCATAGGAAAAGAGGCAGAACGTCCACAATGATGCACTTGGCCAAAAAGGGCGTATGCGTTTTTTCCTGAATATATTCAGGAAAAAACACATACGCCCTTTTTGGCCAACCAAGCAAGCTTGCAAAGGAAATGTGCACTACAATGAAGTCTCACTTCCCCCCGGTCAAAAGGGCCATCTGAAAAAAGTGTAAAATCCAGAAAGGCAGGACAGGCCATGGAGAACTGGGAGCCTTGTTATACTGATGGGTGGGATGTAAATTGCCAACAGCCACTCGGGAGAAGTGTATGGTGTTTCCTGAAACATCTAAAAAACAAAGCAACAGAGCCTAGGGCACTTCCACTTATGGTCCTATAGCTTAGGGAAATTAAAATCAAAAAGACACAGCCACCCCAAAGGTTGGGACGGCTCTGTTTACAAGAACCTGGTTTACGGTACAAGTTCAATATCACAGAAAGTGAAAAATGGATAAAGAAGTTGTGGTACTTACGTACAATGCAGTATCACTCAGCAATGAAATCTATGTCATCAGGCCCGTAGCAGCATAATGAGTGGATTCAGGTATGATGATTCTAACTGAAATGAGTCACACAGAAAAAGAAACATCATAAGATATCACTAATACACGGAATGTAAACTTGGCTACACTGGAACTGAATTCCAAAACAGAACAGGGTCTCAAATTTAGAAACCCAACTTATGCTTGCTTAAGGGGAAAGGTGAGTTGGGGTGCTGCATAAAACCAGAGATTGAAATGAGCACAGATAAAGTTCCTTAAGCCAAATATGGAATAGACAAGAGCTACTCCTTGCTCAACGAAATGGACTCAACACCCCATATTAAATGCCTAAGAGTGTACCTGACTAGGAAGTATCTTAAAACCTATGGATTGCAATGTCTCCGAAAGAGAATCAAGCGTGTGTACAGGGGCATAAACGCAGCAGTGATAGGATTGGAGAGGTTCGGTGAGCAAATGAAGACCCTTTGAAGTCATATTGCATGGTACCCATTCCACGGGTCTCAACTCTCCAGGTTTAAGGTATTCTTCCTTCAGCTAAAACATGCATGTGGAACCCAGAGTATGATCAACCGTGTGATCGGGAGACGTGTTCCAATATGTCTCAGTTTTCGTCCCCTGGTACTCGGGTGCAACATTCCAGACGCTTTACTAACACTCTCCCGACTTGGAGAGTCAGTGCCTTTAACCTCCTGTTTGGCCCAGTTTGCAATTTCTGCGGAAGATGAACAGGAATAGGGAGAACCAATGAGAGACTAGCTGGAGGTGTCTGGACGGGCAAATTTAACTCTCATTTCCCACCAGGAAGAGGAATTAACCAAAGGCTCAGCGTGCCGTGCCGCAACCAGATTAGGGCCTGAAGCCATCCTGCGGTGTTGCGGCCAGCTCACGAGAAAGCGAGTTGAAGAAAGGAGCTCAGGGACACTGTAATTCACAAACCTGCAGAGTTATAAATGACAGCTATCATCCAAAAATATACTGAAGTAAGGCTGCCAAGAGGACTTGAAAGCGGGGCAGAATTGCAGGAAACCGATTTCAGGAGGTAGACTGGAATTGCATTGAAAGCATAGGAAAAGAGGCAGAACGTCCACAATGATGCACTTGGCCAAAAAGGGCGTATGCGTTTTTTCCTGAATATATTCAGGAAAAAACGCATACGCCCTTTTTGGCCAACCAAGCAAGCTTGCAAAGGAAATCTGCACTACAATGAAGTCTCACTTCCCCCCGGTCAAAAGGGCCATCTGAAAAAAGTGTAAAATCCAGAAAGGCAGGACAGGCCATGGAGAACTGGGAGCCTTGTTATGCTGATGGGCTGGATGTCAATTGCCAACAGCCACTCGGGAGAAGTGTATGGTGTTTCCTGAAACATCTAAAAAACAAAGCAACAGAGCCTAGGGCACTTCCACTTATGGTCCTATAGCTTAGGGAAATTAAAATCAAAAAGACACAGCCACCCCAAAGGTTGGGACGGCTCTGTTTACAAGAACCTGGTTTACGGTACAAGTTCAATATCACAGAAAGTGAAAAATGGATAAAGAAGTTGTGGTACTTACGTACAATGCAATATCACTCAGCAATGAAATCTATGTCATCAGGCCCGTAGCAGCATAATGAGTGGATTCAGGTATGATGATTCTAACTGAAATGAGTCACACAGAAAAAGAAACATCATAAGATATCACTAATACACGGAATGTAAACTTGGCTACACTGGAACTGAATTCCAAAACAGAACAGGGTCTCAAATTTAGAAAACCAACTTATGCTTCCTTAAGGGGAAAGGTGAGTTGGGGTGCTGCATAAAACCAGAGATTGAAATGAGCACAGATAAAGTTCCTTAAGCCAAATATGGAATAGACAAGAGCTACTCCTTGCTCAACGAAATGGACTCAACACCCCATATTAAATGCCTAAGAGTGTACCTGACTAGGAAGTATCTTAAAACCTATGGATTGCTATGTCTCCGAAAGAGAATCAAGCGTGTGTACAGGGGCATAAACGCAGCAGTGATAGGATTGGAGAGGTTCGGTGAGCAAATGAAGACCCTTTGAAGTCATATTGCATGGTACCCATTCCACGGGTCTCAACTCTCCAGGTTTAAGGTATTCTTCCTTCAGCTAAAACATGCATGTGGAACCCAGAGTATGATCAACCGTGTGATCGGGAGACGTGTTCCAATATGTCTCAGTTTTCGTCCCCTGGTACTCGGGTGCAACATTCCAGACGCTTTACTAACACTCTCCCGACTTGGAGAGTCAGTGCCTTTAACCTCCTGTTTGGCCCAGTTTGCAATTTCTGCGGAAGATGAACAGGAATAGGGAGAACCAATGAGAGACTAGCTGGAGGTGTCTGGACGGGCAAATTTAACTCTCATTTCCCACCAGGAAGAGGAATTAACCAAAGGCTCAGCGTGCCGTGCCGCAACCAGATTAGGGCCTGAAGCAATCCTGCGGTGTTGCGGCCAGCTCACGAGAAAGCGAGTTGAAGAAAGGAGCTCAGGGGCACTGTAATTCACAAACCTGCAGAGTTATAAATGACAGCTATCATCCAAAAATATACTGAAGTAAGGCTGCCAAGAGGACTTGAAAGCGGGGCAGAATTGCAGGAAACCGATTTCAGGAGGTAGACTGGAATTGCATTGAAAGCATAGGAAAAGAGGCAGAACGTCCACAATGATGCACTTGGCCAAAAAGGGCGTATGCGTTTTTTCCTGAATATATTCAGGAAAAAACGCATACGCTCTTTTTGGCCAACCAAGCAAGCTTGCAAAGGAAATCTGCACTACAATGAAGTCTCACTTCCCCCCGGTCAAAAGGGCCATCTGAAAAAAGTGTAAAATCTAGAAAGACAGGAGAGGCCATGGAGAACTGGGAGCCTTGTTATGCTGATGGGCGGGATGTAAATTGCCAAGAGCCACTCGGCAGAAGTGTATGGTGTTTCCTCAAACATCTAAAAAACAAAGCAACAGAGCCTAGGGCACTACCACTTATGGTCCTATAGCTTAGGGAAATTAAAATCAAAAAGATAGAGCCACCCAAAAGGTTGGGACGGCTCTGTTTCCAAGAAACTCATTTACGGTACAAGTTCAATATCGCAGAAAGTGAAAAATGGATAAAGAAGTTGTGGTACTTACGTACAATGCAATATCACTCAGCAATGAAATCTATGTCATCAGGCCCGTAGCAGCATAATGAGTGGATTCAGGTATGATGATTCTAACTGAAATAAGTCACACAGAAAAAGAAACATCATAAGATATCACTAATACACGGAATGTAAACTTGGCTACACAGGAACTGAATTCCAAAACAGAACAGGGTCTCAAATTTAGAAACCCAACTTATGCTTGCTTAAGGGGAAAGGTGAGTTGGGGTGCTGCATAAAACCAGAGATTGAAATGAGCACAGATAAAGTTCCTTAAGCCAAATATGGAATAGACAAGAGCTACTCCTTGCTCAACGAAATGGACTCAACACCCCATATTAAATGCCTAAGAGTGTACCTGACTAGGAAGTATCTTAAAACCTATGGATTGCTATGTCTCCGAAAGAGAATCAAGCGTGTGTGCAGGGGCATAAACGCAGCAGTGATAGGACTGGAGAGGTTCGGTGAGCAAATGAAGACCCTTTGAAGTCATATTGCATGGTACCCATTCCACGGGTCTCAACTCTCCAGGTTTAAGGTATTCTTCCTTCAGCTAAAACATGCATGTGGAACCCAGAGTATGATCAACCGTGTGATCGGGAGACGTGTTCCAATATGTCTCAGTTTTCGTCCCCTGGTACTCGGGTGCAACATTCCAGACGCTTTACTAACACTCTCCCGACTTGGAGAGTCAGTGCCTTTAACCTCCTGTTTGGCCCAGTTTGCAATTTCTGCGGAAGATGAACAGGAATAGGGAGAACCAATGACAGACTAGCTGGAGGTGTCTGGACGGGCAAATTTAACTCTCATTTCCCACCAGGAAGAGGAATTAACCAAAGGCTCAGCGTGCCGTGCCGGAACCAGATTAGGGCCTGAAGCCATCCTGCGGGGTTGCGGCCAGCTCACGAGAAAGCGAGTTGAAGAAAGGAGCTCAGGGGCACTGTAATTCACAAACCTGCAGAGTTATAAATGATAGCTATCATCCAAAAATATACTGAAGTAAGGCTGCCAAGAGGACTTGAAAGCGGGGCAGAATTGCAGGAAACCGATTTCAGGAGGTAGACTGGAATTGCATTGAAAGCATAGGAAAAGAGGCAGAACGTCCACAATGATGCACTTGGCCAAAAAGGGCGTATGCGTTTTTTCCTGAATATATTCAGGAAAAAACGCATACGCCCTTTTTGGCCAACCAAGCAAGCTTGCAAAGGAAATCTGCACTACAATGAAGTCTCACTTCCCCCCGGTCAAAAGGGCCATCTGAAAAAAGTGTAAAATCCAGAAAGGCAGGACAGGCCATGGAGAACTGGGAGCCTTGTTATGCTGATGGGTGGGATGTAAATTGCCAACAGCCACTCGGGAGAAGTGTATGGTGTTTCCTGAAACATCTAAAAAACAAAGCAACAGAGCCTAGGGCACTTCCACTTATGGTCCTATAGCTTAGGGAAATTAAAATCAAAAGACACAGCCACCCCAAAGGTTGGGACGGCTCTGTTTACAAGAACCTGGTTTACGGTACAAGTTCAATATCGCAGAAAGTGAAAAATGGATAAAGAAGTTGTGGTACTTACGTACAATGCAGTATCACTCAGCAATGAAATCTATGTCATCAGGCCCGTAGCAGCATAATGAGTGGATTCAGGTATGATGATTCTAACTGAAATGAGTCACACAGAAAAAGAAACATCATAAGATATCACTAATACACGGAATGTAAACTTGGCTACACTGGAACTGAATTCCAAAACAGAACAGGGTCTCAAATTTAGAAACCCAACTTATGCTTGCTTAAGGGGAAAGGTGAGTTGGGGTGCTGCATAAAACCAGAGATTGAAATGAGCACAGATAAAGTTCCTTAAGCCAAATATGGAATAGACAAGAGCTACTCCTTGCTCAACGAAATGGACTCAACACCCCATATTAAACGCCTAAGAGTGTACCTGACTAGGAAGTATCTTAAAACCTATGGATTGCTATGTCTCCGAAAGAGAATCAAGCGTGTGTGCAGGGGCATAAACGCAGCAGTGATAGGACTGGAGAGGTTCGGTGAGCAAATGAAGACCCTTTGAAGTCATATTGCATGGTACCCATTCCACGGGTCTCAACTCTCCAGGTTTAAGGTATTCTTCCTTCAGCTAAAACATGCATGTGGAACCCAGAGTATGATCAACCGTGTGATCGGGAGACGTGTTCCAATATGTGTCAGTTTTCGTCCCCTGGTACTCGGGTGCAACATTCCAGACGCTTTATTAACACTCTCCCGACTTGGAGAGTCAGTGCCTTTAACCTCCTGTTTGGCCCAGTTTGCAATTTCTGCGGAAGATGAACAGTAATAGGGAGAACCAATGAGAGACTAGCTGGAGGTGTCTGGACGGGCAAATTTAACTCTCATTTCCCACCAGGAAGAGGAATTAACCAAAGGCTCAGCGTGCCGTGCCGGAACCAGATTAGGGCCTGAAGCCATCCTGCGGTGTTGCGGCCAGCTCACGAGAAAGCGACTTGAAGAAAGGAGCTCAGGGGCACTGTAATTCACAAACCTGCAGAGTTATAAATGACAGCTATCGTCCAAAAATATACTGAAGTAAGGCTGCCAAGAGGACTTGAAAGCGGGGCAGAATTGCAGGAAACCGATTTCAGGAGGTAGACTGGAATTGCATTTAAAGCATAGGAAAAGAGGCAGAACGTCCACAATGATGTACTTGGCCAAAAAGGGCGTATGCGTTTTTTCCTGAATATATTCAGGAAAAAACGCATACGCCCTTTTTGGCCAACCAAGCAAGCTTGCAAAGGAAATCTGCACTACAATGAAGTCTCACTTCCCCCTGGTCAAAAGGGCCATCTGAAAAAAGTGTAAAATCCAGAAAGGCAGGACAGGCCATGGAGAACTGGGAGCCTTGTTATGCTGATGGGCGGGATGTAAATTGCCAACAGCCACTGGGGAGAAGTGTATGGTGTTTCCTGAAACATCTAAAAAACAAAGCAACAGAGCCTAGGGCACTTCCACTTATGGTCCTATAGCTTAGGGAAATTAAAATCAAAAGACACAGCCACCCCAAAGGTTGGGACGGCTCTGTTTACAAGAACCTGTTTTACGGTACAAGTTCAGTATCGCAGAAAGTGAAAAATGGATAAAGAAGTTGTGGTACTTACGTACAATGCAGTATCACTCAGCAATGAAATCTATGTCATCAGGCCCGTAGCAGCATAATGAGTGGATTCAGGTACGATGATTCTAACTGAAATAAATCACACAGGAAAAGAAACATCATAAGATATCACTAATACACGGAATGTAAACTTGGCTACACAGGAACTGAATTACAAAACAGAACAGGGTCTCAAATTTAGAAAACCAACTTATGCTTGCTTAAGGGGAAAGGTGAGTTGGGGTGCTGCATAAAACCAGAGATTGAAATGAGCACAGATAAAGTTCCTTAAGCCAAATATGGAATAGACAAGAGCTACTCCTTGCTCAACGAAATGGACTCAACACCCCATATTAAATGCCTAAGAGTGTACCTGACTAGGAAGTATCTTAAAACCTATGGATTGCTATGTCTCTGAAAGAGAATCAAGCGTGTGTACAGGGGCATAAACGCAGCAGTGATAGGATTGGAGAGGTTCGGTGAGCAAATGAAGACCCTTTGAAGTCATATTGCATGGTACCCATTCCACGGGTCTCAACTCTCCAGGTTTAAGGGATTCTTCCTTCAGCTACAACATGCATGTGGAACCCAGAGTATGATCAACCGTGTGATCGGGAGACGTGTTCCAATATGTCTCAGTTTTCGTCCCCTGGTACTCGGGTGCAACATTCCAGACGCTTTACTAACACTCTCCCGACTTGGAGAGTCAGTGCCTTTAACCTCCTGTTTGGCCCAGTTTGCAATTTCTGCGGAAGATGAACAGGAATAGGGAGAACCAATGAGAGACTAGCTGGAGGTGTCTGGACGGGCAAATTTAACTCTCATTTCCCACCAGGAAGAGGAATTAACCAAAGGCTCAGCGTGCCGTGCCGGAACCAGATTAGGGCCTGAAGCCATCCTGCGGTGTTGCGGCCAGCTCACGAGAAAGCGAGTTGAAGAAAGGAGCTCAGGGGCACTGTAATTCACAAACCTGCAGAGTTATAAATGACAGCTATCGTCCAAAAATATACTGAAGTAAGGCTGCCAAGAGGACTTGAAAGCGGGGCAGAATTGCAGGAAACCGATTTCAGGAGGTAGACTGGAATTGCATTTAAAGCATAGGAAAAGAGGCAGAACGTCCACAATGATGTACTTGGCCAAAAAGGGCGTATGCGTTTTTTCCTGAATATATTCAGGAAAAAACGCATACGCCCTTTTTGGCCAACCAAGCAAGCTTGCAAAGGAAATCTGCACTACAATGAAGTCTCACTTCCCCCTGGTCAAAAGGGCCATCTGAAAAAAGTGTAAAATCCAGAAAGGCAGGACAGGCCATGGAGAACTGGGAGCCTTGTTATGCTGATGGGCGGGATGTAAATTGCCAACAGCCACTGGGGAGAAGTGTATGGTGTTTCCTGAAACATCTAAAAAACAAAGCAACAGAGCCTAGGGCACTTCCACTTATGGTCCTATAGCTTAGGGAAATTAAAATCAAAAGACACAGCCACCCCAAAGGTTGGGACGGCTCTGTTTACAAGAACCTGTTTTACGGTACAAGTTCAGTATCGCAGAAAGTGAAAAATGGATAAAGAAGTTGTGGTACTTACGTACAATGCAGTATCACTCAGCAATGAAATCTATGTCATCAGGCCCGTAGCAGCATAATGAGTGGATTCAGGTACGATGATTCTAACTGAAATAAATCACACAGGAAAAGAAACATCATAAGATATCACTAATACACGGAATGTAAACTTGGCTACACAGGAACTGAATTACAAAACAGAACAGGGTCTCAAATTTAGAAAACCAACTTATGCTTGCTTAAGGGGAAAGGTGAGTTGGGGTGCTGCATAAAACCAGAGATTGAAATGAGCACAGATAAAGTTCCTTAAGCCAAATATGGAATAGACAAGAGCTACTCCTTGCTCAACGAAATGGACTCAACACCCCATATTAAATGCCTAAGAGTGTACCTGACTAGGAAGTATCTTAAAACCTATGGATTGCTATGTCTCTGAAAGAGAATCAAGCGTGTGTACAGGGGCATAAACGCAGCAGTGATAGGATTGGAGAGGTTCGGTGAGCAAATGAAGACCCTTTGAAGTCATATTGCATGGTACCCATTCCACGGGTCTCAACTCTCCAGGTTTAAGGGATTCTTCCTTCAGCTACAACATGCATGTGGAACCCAGAGTATGATCAACCGTGTGATCGGGAGACGTGTTCCAATATGTCTCAGTTTTCGTCCCCTGGTACTCGGGTGCAACATTCCAGACGCTTTACTAACACTCTCCCGACTTGGAGAGTCAGTGCCTTTAACCTCCTGTTTGGCCCAGTTTGCAATTTCTGCGGAAGATGAACAGGAATAGGGAGAACCAATGAGAGACTAGCTGGAGGTGTCTGGACGGGCAAATTTAACTCTCATTTCCCACCAGGAAGAGGAATTAACCAAAGGCTCAGCGTGCCGTGCCGGAACCAGATTAGGGCCTGAAGCCATCCTGCGGTGTTGCGGCCAGCTCACGAGAAAGCGAGTTGAAGAAAGGAGCTCAGGGGCACTGTAATTCACAAACCTGCAGAGTTATAAATGACAGCTATCGTCCAAAAATATACTGAAGTAAGGCTGCCAAGAGGACTTGAAAGCGGGGCAGAATTGCAGGAAACCGATTTCAGGAGGTAGACTGGAATTGCATTTAAAGCATAGGAAAAGAGGCAGAACGTCCACAATGATGCACTTGGCCAAACAGGGCGTATGCGTTTTTTCCTGAATATATTCAGGAAAAAACGCATACGCCCTTTTTGGCCAACCAAGCAAGCTTGCAAAGGAAATCTGCACTACAATGAAGTCTCACTTCCCCCCGGTCAAAAGGGCCATCTGAAAAAAGTGTAAAATCCAGAAAGGCAGGACAGGCCATGGAGAACTGGGAGCCTTGTTATGCTGATGGGCGGGATGTCAATTGCCAACAGCCACTCAGGAGAAGTGTATGGTGTTTCCTGAAACATCTAAAAAACAAAGCAACAGAGCCTAGGGCACTTCCACTTATGGTCCTATAGCTTAGGGAAATTAAAATCAAAAGACACAGCCACCCCAAAGGTTGGGACGGCTCTGTTTACAAGAACCTGGTTTACGGTACAAGTTCAATATCGCAGAAAGTGAAAAATGGATAAAGAAGTTGTGGTACTTACGTACAATGCAGTATCACTCAGCAATGAAATCTATGTCATCAGGCCCGTAGCAGCATAATGAGTGGATTCAGGTACGATGATTCTAACTGAAATAAGTCACACAGGAAAAGAAACATCATAAGATATCACTAATACACGGAATGTAAACTTGGCTACACTGGAACTGAATTCCAAAACAGAACAGGGTCTCAAATTTAGAAAACCAACTTATGCTTGCTTAAGGGGAAAGGTGAGTTGGGGTGCTGCATAAAACCAGAGATTGAAATGAGCACAGATAAAGTTCCTTAAGCCAAATATGGAATAGACAAGAGCTACTCCTTGCTCAACGAAATGGACTCAACACCCCATATTAAATGCCTAAGAGTGTACCTGACTAGGAAGTATCTTAAAACCTATGGATTGCTATGTCTCTGAAAGAGAATCAAGCGTGTGTACAGGGGCATAAACGCAGCAGTGATAGGATTGGAGAGGTTCGGTGAGCAAATGAAGACCCTTTGAAGTCATATTGCATGGTACCCATTCCACGGGTCTCAACTCTCCAGGTTTAAGGGATTCTTCCTTCAGCTACAACATGCATGTGGAACCCAGAGTATGATCAACCGTGTGATCGGGAGACGTGTTCCAATATGTCTCAGTTTTCGTCCCCTGGTACTCGGGTGCAACATTCCAGACGCTTTACTAACACTCTCCCGACTTGGAGAGTCAGTGCCTTTAACCTCCTGTTTGGCCCAGTTTGCAATTTCTGCGGAAGATGAACAGGGATAGGGAGAACCAATGAGAGACTAGCTGGAGGTGTCTGGACGGGCAAATTTAACTCTCATTTCCAACCAGGAAGAGGAATTAACCAAAGGCTCAGCGTGCCGTGCCGGAACCAGATTAGGGCCTGAAGCCATCCTGCGGTGTTGCGGCCAGCTCACGAGAAAGCGAGTTGAAGAAAGGAGCTCAGGGGCACTGTAATTCACAAACCTGCAGAGTTATAAATGACAGCTATCGTCCAAAAATATACTGAAGTAAGGCTGCCAAGAGGACTTGAAAGCGGGGCAGAATTGCAGGAAACCGATTTCAGGAGGTAGACTGGAATTGCATTTAAAGCATAGGAAAAGAGGCAGAACGTCCACAATGATGCACTTGGCCAAAAAGGGCGTATGCGTTTTTTCCTGAATATATTCAGGAAAAAACGCATACGCCCTTTTTGGCCAACCAAGCAAGCTTGCAAAGGAAATCTGCACTACAATGAAGTCTCACTTCCCCCCGGTCAAAAGGGCCATCTGAAAAAAGTGTAAAATCCAGAAAGGCAGGACAGGCCATGGAGAACTGGGAGCCTTGTTATGATGATGGGCGGGATGTAAATTGCCAACAGCCACTCGGGAGAAGTGTATGGTGTTTCCTGAAACAGCTAAAAAACAAAGCAACAGAGCCTAGGGCACTTCCACTTATGGTCCTATAGCTTAGGGAAATTAAAATCAAAAAGACACAGCCACCCCAAAGGTTGGGACGGCTCTGTTTACAAGAACCTGGTTTACGGTACAAGTTCAATATCGCAGAAAGTGAAAAATGGATAAAGAAGTTGTGGTACTTACGTACAATGCAGTATCACTCAGCAATGAAATCTATGTCATCAGGCCGTAGCAGCATAATGAGTGGATTCAGGTATGATGATTCTAACTGAAATAAGTCACACAGGAAAAGAAACATCATAAGATATCACTAATACACGGAATGTAAACTTGGCTACACAGGAACTGAATTCCAAAACAGAACAGGGTCTCAAATTTAGAAAACCAACTTATGCTTGCTTAAGGGGAAAGGTGAGTTGGGGTGCTGCATAAAACCAGAGATTGAAATGAGCACAGATAAAGTTCCTTAAGCCAAATATGGAATAGACAAGAGCTACTCCTTGCTCAACGAAATGGACTCAACACCCCATATTAAATGCCTAAGAGTGTACCTGACTAGGAAGTATCTTAAAACCTATGGATTGCTATGTCTCTGGAAGAGAATCAAGTGTGTGTACAGGGGCATAAACGCAGCAGTGATAGGATTGGAGAAGTTCGGTGAGCAAATGAAGACCCTTTGAAGTCATATTGCATGGTACCCATTCCACGGGTCTCAACTCTCCAGGTTTAAGGTATTCTTCCTTCAGCTAAAACATGCATGTGGAACCCAGAGTATGATCAACCGTGTGATCGGGAGACGTGTTCCAATATATCTCAGTTTTCGTCCCCTGGTACTCGGGTGCAACATTCCAGACGCTTTACTAACACTCTCCCGACTTGGAGAGTCAGTGCCTTTAACCTCCTGTTTGGCCCAGTTTGCAATTTCTGCGGAAGATGAACAGGAATAGGCAGAACCAATGACAGACTAGCTGGAGGTGTCTGGACGGGCAAATTTAACTCTCATTTCCCACCAGGAAGAGGAATTAACCAAAGGCTCAGCGTGCCGTGCCGGAACCAGATTAGGGCCTGAAGCCATCCTGCGGGGTTGCGGCCAGCTCACGAGAAAGCGACTTGAAGAAAGGAGCTCAGGGGCACTGTAATTCACAAACCTGCAGAGTTATAAATGACAGCTATCGTCCAAAAATATACTGAAGTAAGGCTGCCAAGAGGACTTGAAAGCGGGGCAGAATTGCAGGAAACCGATTTCAGGAGGTAGACTGGAATTGCATTTAAAGCATAGGAAAAGAGGCAGAACGTCCACAATGATGCACTTGGCCAAAAAGGGCGTATGCGTTTTTTCCTGAATATATTCAGGAAAAAACGCATACGCCCTTTTTGGCCAACCAAGCAAGCTTGCAAAGGAAATCTGCACTACAATGAAGTCTCACTTCCCCCCGGTCAAAAGGGCCATCTGAAAAAAGTGTAAAATCCAGAAAGGCAGGACAGGCCATGGAGAACTGGGAGCCTTGTTATGCTGATGGGCGGGATGTAAATTGCCAACAGCCACTCGGGAGAAGTGTATGGTGTTTCCTGAAACATCTAAAAAACAAAGCAACAGAGCCTAGGGCACTTCCACTTATGGTCCTATAGCTTAGGGAAATTAAAATCAAAAGACACAGCCACCCCAAAGGTTGGGACGGCTCTGTTTACAAGAACCTGGTTTACGGTACAAGTTCAATATCACAAAAAGTGAAAAATGGATAAAGAAGTTGTGGTACTTACGTACAATGCAGTATCACTCAGCAATGAAATCTATGTCATCAGGCCCGTAGCAGCATAATGAGTGGATTCAGGTATGATGATTCTAACTGAAATAAGTCACACAGGAATAGAAACATCATAAGATATCACTAATACACGGAATGTAACCTTGGCTACACAGGAACTGAATTACAAAACAGAACAGGGTCTCAAATTTAGAAAACCAACTTATGCTTGCTTAAGGGGAAAGGTGAGTTGGGGTGCTGCATAAAACCAGAGATTGAAATGAGCACAGATAAAGTTCCTTAAGCCAAATATGGAATAGACAAGAGCTACTCCTTGCTCAACGAAATGGACTCAACACCCCATATTAAATGCCTAAGAGTGTACCTGACTAGGAAGTATCTTAAAACCTATGGATTGCTATGTCTCTGAAAGAGAATCAAGTGTGTGTACAGGGGCATAAACGCAGCAGTGATAGGATTGGAGAGGTTCGGTGAGCAAATGAAGACCCTTTGAAGTCATATTGCATGGTACCCATTCCACGGGTCTCAACTCTCCAGGTTTAAGGTATTCTTCCTTCAGCTAAAACATGCATGTGGAACCCAGAGTATGATCAACCGTGTGATCGGGAGACGTGTTCCAATATGTCTCAGTTTTCGTCCCCTGGTACTCGGGTGCAACATTCCAGACGCTTTACTAACACTCTCCCGACTTGGAGAGTCAGTGCCTTTAACCTCCTGTTTGGCCCAGTTTGCAATTTCTGCGGAAGATTAACAGGGATAGGGAGAACCAATGAGAGACTAGCTGGAGGTGTCTGGACGGGCAAATTTAACTCTCATTTCCAACCAGGAAGAGGAATTAACCAAAGGCTCAGCGTGCCGTGCCGGAACCAGATTAGGGCCTGAAGCCATCCTGCGGTGTTGCGGCCAGCTCACGAGAAAGCGAGTTGAAGAAAGGAGCTCAGGGGCACTGTAATTCACAAACCTGCAGAGTTATAAATGACAGCTATCGTCCAAAAATATACTGAAGTAAGGCTGCCAAGAGGACTTGAAAGCGGGGCAGAATTGCAGGAAACCGATTTCAGGAGGTAGACTGGAATTACATTTAAAGCATAGGAAAAGAGGCAGAACGTCCACAATGATGCACTTGGCCAAAAAGGGCGTATGCGTTTTTTCCTGAATATATTCAGGAAAAAACGCATACGCCCTTTTTGGCCAACCAAGCAAGCTTGCAAAGGAAATCTGCACTACAATGAAGTCTCACTTCCCCACGGTCAAAAGGGCCATCTGAAAAAAGTGTAAAATCCAGAAAGGCAGGACAGGCCATGGAGAACTGGGAGCCTTGTTATGCTGATGGGCGGGATGTCAATCGCCAACAGCCACTCCGGAGAAGTGTATGGTGTTTCCTGAAACAGCTAAAAAACAAAGCAACAGAGCCTAGGGCACTTCCTCTTATGGTCCTATAGCTTAGGGAAATTAAAATCAAAAAGACACAGCCACCCCAAAGGTTGGGACGGCTCTGTTTACAAGAACCTGGTTTACGGTACAAGTTCAATATCGCAGAAAGTGAAAAATGGATAAAGAAGTTGTGGTACTTACGTACAATGCAGTATCACTCAGCAATGAAATCTATGTCATCAGGCCCGTAGCAGCATAATGAGTGGATTCAGGTATGATGATTCTAACTGAAATAAGTCACACAGGAAAAGAAACATCATAAGATATCACTAATACACGGAATGTAAACTTGGCTACACAGGAACTGAATTCCAAAACAGAACAGGGTCTCAAATTTAGAAACCCAACTTATGCTTGCTTAAGGGGAAAGGTGAGTTGGGGTGCTGCATAAAACCAGAGATTGAAATGAGCACAGATAAAGTTCCTTAAGCCAAATATGGAATAGACAAGAGCTACTCCTTGCTCAACGAAATGGACTCAACAACCCATATTAAATGCCTAAGAGTGTACCTGACTAGGAAGTATCTTAAAACCTATGGATTGCTATGTCTCTGGAAGAGAATCAAGTGTGTGTACAGGGGCATAAACGCAGCAGTGATAGGATTGGAGAGGTTCGGTGAGCAAATGAAGACCCTTTGAAGTCATATTGCATGGTACCCATTCCACGGGTCTCAACTCTCCAGGTTTAAGGTATTCTTCCTTCAGCTAAAACATGCATGTGGAACCCAGAGTATGATCAACCGTGTGATCGGGAGACGTGTTCCAATATGTCTCAGTTTTCATCCCCTGGTACTCGGGTGCAACATTCCAGACGCTTTACTAACACTCTCCCGACTTGGAGAGTCAGTGCCTTTAACCTCCTGTTTGGCCCAGTTTGCAATTTCTGCGGAAGATGAACAGGAATAGGGAGAACCAATGACAGACTAGCTGGAGGTGTGTGGACGGGCAAATTTAACTCTCATTTCCCACCAGGAAGAGGAATTAACCAAAGGCTCAGCGTGCCGTGCCGGAACCAGATTAGGGCCTGAAGCCATCCTGCGGGGTTGCGGCCAGCTCACGAGAAAGCGAGTTGAAGAAAGGAGCTCAGGGGCACTGTAATTCACAAACCTGCAGAGTTATAAATGACAGCTATCGTCCAAAAATATACTGAAGTAAGGCTGCCAAGAGGACTTGAAAGCGGGGCAGAATTGCAGGAAACGGATTTCAGGAGGTAGACTGGAATTGCATTTAAAGCATAGGAAAAGAGGCAGAACGTCCACAATGATGCACTTGGCCAAAAAGGGCGTATGCGTCTTTTCCTGAATATATTCAGGAAAAAACGCATACGCCCTTTTTGGCCAACCAAGCAAGCTTGCAAAGGAAATCTGCACTACAATGAAGTCTCACTTCCCCCCGGTCAAAAGGGCCATCTGAAAAAAGTGTAAAATCCAGAAAGGCAGGACAGGCCATGGAGAACTGGGAGCCTTGTTATGCTGATGGGCGGGATGTAAATTGCCAACAGCCACTCGGGAGAAGTGTATGGTGTTTCCTGAAACATCTAAAAAACAAAGCAACAGAGCCTAGGGCACTTCCACTTATGGTCCTATAGCTTAGGGAAATTAAAATCAAAAGACACAGCCACCCCAAAGGTTGGGACGGCTCTGTTTACAAGAACCTGGTTTACGGTACAAGTTCAATATCGCAGAAAGTGAAAAATGGATAAAGAAGTTGTGGTACTTACGTACAATGCAGTATCACTCAGCAATGAAATCTATGTCATCAGGCCCGTAGCAGCATAATGAGTGGATTCAGGTACGATGATTCTAACTGAAATAAGTCACACAGAAAAAGAAACATCATAAGATATCACTAATACACGGAATGTAAACTTGGCTACACAGGAACTGAATTACAAAACAGAACAGGGTCTCAAATTTAGAAAACCAACTTATGCTTGCTTAAGGGGAAAGGTGAGTTGGGGTGCTGCATAAAACCAGAGATTGAAATGAGCACAGATAAAGTTCCTTAAGCCAAATATGGAATAGACAAGAGCTACTCCTTGCTCAACGAAATGGACTCAACACCCCATATTAAATGCCTAAGAGTGTACCTGACTAGGAAGTATCTTAAAACCTATGGATTGCTATGTCTCTGAAAGAGAATCAAGCGTGTGTACAGGGGCATAAACGCAGCAGTGATAGGATTGGAGAGGTTCGGTGAGCAAATGAAGACCCTTTGAAGTCATATTGCATGGTACCCATTCCACGGGTCTCAACTCTCCAGGTTTAAGGGATTCTTCCTTCAGCTACAACATGCATGTGGAACCCAGAGTATGATCAACCGTGTGATCGGGAGACGTGTTCCAATATGTCTCAGTTTTCGTCCCCTGGTACTCGGGTGCAACATTCCAGACGCTTTACTAACACTCTCCCGACTTGGAGAGTCAGTGCCTTTAACCTCCTGTTTGGCCCAGTTTGCAATTTCTGCGGAAGATGAACAGGAATAGGGAGAACCAATGAGAGACTAGCTGGAGGTGTCTGGACGGGCAAATTTAACTCTCATTTCCCACCAGGAAGAGGAATTAACCAAAGGCTCAGCGTGCCGTGCCGGAACCAGATTAGGGCCTGAAGCCATCCTGCGGTGTTGCGGCCAGCTCACGAGAAAGCGAGTTGAAGAAAGGAGCTCAGGGGCACTGTAATTCACAAACCTGCAGAGTTATAAATGACAGCTATCGTCCAAAAATATACTGAAGTAAGGCTGCCAAGAGGACTTGAAAGCGGGGCAGAATTGCAGGAAACCGATTTCAGGAGGTAGACTGGAATTGCATTGAAAGCATAGGAAAAGAGGCAGAACGTCCACAATGATGCACTTGGCCAAAAAGGGCGTATGCGTTTTTTCCTGAATATATTCAGGAAAAAACGCATACGCCCTTTTTGGCCAACCAAGCAAGCTTGCAAAGGAAATCTGCACTACAATGAAGTGTCACTTCCCCCCGGTCAAAAGGGCCATCTGAAAAAAGTGTAAAATCCAGAAAGGCAGGACAGGCCATGGAGAACTGGGAGCCTTGTTATGCTGATGGGCGGGATGTAAATTGCCAACAGCCACTCCAGAGAAGTGTATGGTGTTTCCTGAAACAGCTAAAAAACAAAGCAACAGAGCCTAGGGCACTTCCACTTATGGTCCTATAGCTTAGGGAAATTAAAATCAAAAGACACAGCCACCCCAAATGTTGGGACGGCTCTGTTTA